>NW_010140945.1:28030-39904 GCF_000699245.1 Pterocles gutturalis
GTCAAAAATTATCTTACCTTATTTCTCTGTGTGTTAGTATGCACTGACAAGTGACAACCTGCACAGAAAACATGGTCTCAATGTTCTCTGAAAAGAACTGCTGAAATATTTGACAAGCTTCAGTCAAACCAAGCTGTTTTCTTCATTTTGAAGCCAACTTGTCAATCAATCTTTCAACACTTCATGGTATTTTATGTGGGATTCTTCACCGTAAGAAGGTGTAAAGTTCAGTGTTATGTTGTACCAGTCCTCTCTGCTATGTTGCTGTAACAACACTCAGTGTTGAAGTTCTCAGCTTTTCAGTCACTGATCAGAGGAGCTTCTCTACTATAGCTGTGTAGTATAGATATGACAGCTATAAGGCAGTGCCAGCGTAGTGCACTTTGAATATATTTATCATGTATCTTTTAATACCTCACCGGTGCTCCAGTATTTTTTCCAAATACTTTCAAACTACTCTAATGGTTTGGATTTTGTTCTTATTTTTCTGAACTGTCTGCTGCTTTTGCCCAAGATTCAGTTGGCTCAGCCATATACAGTTTGGTGTTCTGATATCTGTTGTGTCTTAAGAGCACTGACCAAAGGTCCCAGCTGCAGTGAGTGGGATGACCTATCACTGTTTTCAGTTTTTCATAACTAGAGTTCATGTCTCTCCCACCTTTTATTGCAAAACTTGAAGGCTTTCAGGACCTCAGCCTACTGTCCCTCCAGTCAGTCCCCAAATCCTCTGTATCCACCACACCTCCTCATTTCCCCTCCCTTCACTACATTTCTACCCTGCTTTGTCTCATGTGATACCCCAGCAGCCGCTTCTCACGACAATCTCAGAGGTCTCCGGATGCCTCTTCCCTTTCCAAAGGTAGCTACCCCTTTCCAGAGGATGCAGTTCATAACATTTATGTTGAACAGCTGTTTTTAGAGAATAAACCATCTGTCTATTTCCCTTTCTTCTCTGTATGGAAACCACACAGATTTAAAAATTGACTGTAAGGGAAACAGGGTTACACCAATACTTTGTATCTTAGCAAATAACTTTTGTACCATGCGGGACTAGCCAAAAGAGGGCCCAGGCTTTCTAGCACACAACCACTTCTCTGGACCTCACAGGACCTTCTAGCTTCTATCCAAAAAAATGTGTTTTTTAATGGAAAATAAACACCTTTCACTGCCCACCTCTAAGGTTATAATTTTCTCTCTGTCACAATTTTGTGCTGTTACCATCAATTCTCTTATTCTCCAAAATGAGGTGAAAAGAATTATCAGCAATTATCAAAATCTAAGATTTCTGAAATTGCTTCTTAATATTGCCCGTGCTTCCAAAACAAACTCATGCTATGTTTTATTAGGTTGAATTCAGAAATAGCAGGTGGCTTGTTCGCAGTCTCTTCCCTTGCAAATCAGGCAACCCTCCAGCATGCAAACTAGCAAGCTTCCAAAATCCTGACTGTAGTTCCACAGATGGGATTATGTGGCCACGTTGCACTGAGCAGAGCAGTGTGATGGCCTTGTTGGGCTTTGTGATTTGTCTCTACCCAGATGTTGCTTCCTGCCCTTTATTCAGTCTTGGTTTGGGGGGATGGTGGTGGGAAGTGGTGGGAGGCTGGCGTTAAGGATTTTCCTTTTTGATACATTTGCACAGCAACTGTCATCACATGGCCCAGAGCTGCAACTGAGGGGCAACTCCATTGCATGGCTCCACAGGGTTAGATAACCAGAAATCCAAGTCCCTTCAAGCTCTTTTCTGTGCAGAAATCTCTCACCAAATGGTTACGGGCTATGTTATTTTTTGACACAAGTTTGAGTGGGGCAGGATGAGAGGATGGGTGATGCTTAGACAAAGCCCATGATTGCTCTGCAACAGAAATAAGAAGGACCTTCTCTTTGTGATCCTGGTTGTTACAGCTAGTCTTTGCTTCTTGGAGCTCAACAGAGATTTCTCTGCCCCCAGCAGTTGAACTGACTTCCACTGATGTCATAGTTGGTGTCCTCCAAAGTGTCCCAAAGTTGGCCCTGCTGCAGAAACAGGAACCTCACTTTTGTCCAGCCTTGGCCCAACTGCTGCCATGTGCTCTGAACACCACCTTAGGTCTGCTCTGCCAGCCCTTCCAACAAACGCAAAGTGAATTTCAACCCCAGGCAGCATTTCCTGCTTTAACTGTTGACAAGCTCTGCCTGCTGTGTCATCTGGGGGATTCGAGGGACTTCTCTGAGCTGGCTGTGTCTGTATGGCCTGGATGCCAGTTGAAGTCAGCATACTTTGAGACTTCAAATGATGACTAGTCCAACTACAATCCTTTTTTTGCAGCATCTGCCCCTGTATCATCTCTTCCCGTGCTCTTGGATGCTTGCCTACCACTGATTATGTCCATGTACACTCAGAGCCTGTCTCCTTCCCCTGCTCCTCCAGTGCACAAGACTAACAGAAGTAGAACTAAAGCACGTATATAATTGTTTATCTAATGCATAATACAATAGTCACACTTCAGTGTACTGCACAAATATGTTTGTTGTCTCACACTGGAGTTAGAGAGAAGCTGCAAACACAGGAGATATTCCTGACCCACATTGTCACTAATGTGAACGCTCTCTCCATCACCTTTCGTAATTCTTGCTGGTAAATCTTAAATGATTTTGATCTGTGATGAATACGCTCCACCACACTTGAGGAAGCCCTAAAGCTTCCATGTTTTTGCAACATCAGACTGCATTGTTCTGCTGTCAGAAATTACTCTGCTACCACTAACTAACTACACTAACTAATCCAGAGATTTTACTGAGTAAAGGCTACTTATTAATTTCAGTGATGTACTCAAACACCAAGTCTTAAGATCTAGTGTTAATCCTAAGGTCTTAAAGCCCACATATTTTTCTGAGATGCAAAGTGACATGTATTAGCTGCCATAGAAACTCTTAAATGGAGCCATTGTGACCAAGAATGCAGAAGGCCTTGCAGTTTGTCAACAGGTAACATAGAAGGTGAAACAGATGGTAGCAAAGGAGATTTTTTTTTTCCTCTGTAGCACAGTCCCAAAACGTTTTAAAGTATTTTAATAAAAAAAACCAAAAAGCACAAGTCCTGAACTTCTAGCTTCTTACTGCTTTAGGCACCTTTGAACATGTGCTAATTGCTCTCATATTAGCTTGCAGCTAAAGGGATGAATTTTGTAGTCCTCGCTCAGGAATAGCAGCCAGTAAGCGCACATGGATCCAACGGCCTTCCAAAACACATTTAGAAATCATGAAGAATAAACCCTTACAGAGCAGCTATTTCTATCTATGGAGTACCCTGCAAATAGAAGATGTTTTTCTTTATATGAAGCTGTGATTTATGTAAAACTGAGGAACTGACTAATGTAAAACCAGAATATAAAGCCTATTAGAAGTGGAGGCTGTAAAAGGCAGAAAGTGGCCATGTGGTGCAGTGGGGAAGAGGGACAAACCACTATGTTCAAAGAACATAAAAATGGCCATTTTTATCTACTTGCCACAGCAGGGTGACTTTTGCTTTCCAGTGGAGCCTAGAAATAACAGTGTTCAAACCACTGGAGGGCCAGCATGAATCCTTGCAGACCAGTGAAATGCCTCCACAGGCAAGGAGGAACCATTGGTGTGTTTAATCTATCCGTGAGCTGCTGGTACCGAAACTGCATTGAGAGCAAAGATGGAGCACTGCAGATTTGCTTTCCAAAGAAAAATATTTATATTGTTTTTTTACCAAGGTATTTCTCGAAAGTTAGCTGACGTTTGGCCAAACATGAGGATGTTGCCTTTTCCTCTGCTTTTTTCCTTTGAAGTACAGAGCTGCAGTGGTTAGCCAAAAGCTATTTGAAAGGATTATGTTCTAGGTAAGAGCTGTGAGATAGTATGCTCAGCAGTTGGGTCTGATATTGAAATTAGCTTATGAGTAAATAGGACCTAGATCAGAAATAATAATACAAATTTGTTGCAGTTCTTCATCCACTGCATTTTGCGATGGAGAATGAATGCTCTGGCTTCACAGGCGAGGCTGAAAGGCAGAGACACTGTGTGGGCTGCAGACTGTGCCTGTGCTGCAAATGTACGTGGGTGCCATGAAGAGTCAGAGCAGAATTATTGATCCTGAACCATCAGCCTGGTGCCAGCGGGCTGTACCTTCCACACACGGAAGGTGGTGACAAACGCCAGGACATTGTCTTTCCTCTCCTTCCCCTTCAGGGAGAGGAGATACTTTTAGGATTGTGTGAGGGAGGCAGCTGACTGTGCAAGCACTGCTCACTGTTGTCCCCGCACAGCTGAGAGGACAGTGGACCACAGTGTGGGTGTTTGCAAAAGGGTTGTTTGTGAGGCCAAAAACGCTTCATCAGCTTTGCCAGATCTCTCTCATCTAGTGACACTGCACTCAGATGCCACTCATCTCTTTAGGGCCTCATTCTGCAAGGCATCAAGCACCCTTCATGCCAGCTGGCATCCTTGAAGACATGACTTGGAAGGCTGTTATTGTACAAATGAGAAAATGTAGATGGAGTATGAGATTAGTGTGCTATGGCTAAGCTGCTTATTGGCTTATCATATGACCTTATTGTGCCTCAGTTTCTCCACCTGTGTCCGGGGGGGAAGACTGTTTCTTGCTATGTCTCTGTACAGTATGGTCCTTGGTTACAAGCAAAAATATTTATTGACAAAGATTAATACTGTAAATCGGGGTGAAAAATGCTAGAGACACTAAATAATTTGCAAAGCACCATCTAAAAAGCATGAATAAAGCATCTAGACAGCCCGGTGTATAGGCTTATCCTAAGATTATCCGGACATGTAACCACAAGAGTCTACTAAAAACACCTCAAGATTTCTCAGGTAGAAAGCATAAAGGCTCAGAAAAAGAAACAGAAACAAATAAATAAACCAACCAGAAATCCCCCAAAAACCAACAATTGAAAAGAAGAACAAAATACTCCAGAGTCTTCAGCAGTTTTGTGTCCCGGAAAAGTGCAGATGTTTGCTGAACTGGATGATAAACAGAAAATTTGTGTAGCTGGAGTGGGGGCTGAGAGGGAGTAAGACAGATAGGGAACCAGTTCCTCCTCACCTCCATTTATCTCCTCAGCCCCAGAAGACTCTTTTTGATGCATTTTGTCATATATTATTTTATCCAACATAAATCAATGGGGAATGAGACAGACATGTGGACCTAAAAGCCTGTTCATTTAATCATCCCCTGGACACAGTCCCAGGTTGCGAACCAAATGGGATAAATACAAGGAAGATGAAAGCTTCTGACCATATCTGTTCAAAAATTAAGCCTTTGTCTATGGGTTGCTAATGCAAACAGAGTGGACTCAAGGAGAAAGAAATAATCACCACTTGCAAAGAGTTCAGAGAAGGTCTGTTGCGCACACCCCCCCCCAAAGATTAATCATGTTGGAGTAACTGGTGTCTGTCTACTGAGCTCTGAGAGTGAATGAGCAGTCTTGTTTGGACACATATTTACTTTTATTTATAGGTAGCTAGATCTTTTTGTCTGATTCGTGGCTGTAATTCTGTCAAGCTAAAAAGCAAGGAAGTAAAGATATTTTTAGATTGTGGAATTTTTTTTCCCCAGCATGAAGTGACTCTCACTAATAGATCTTTTTTGTATCTTTTAAATGGAGCTGTGAAGCCTCTTGGTTAAGTCTTCTCTACCGAATGCATGTGCCCTGGAAACTCATGGCATAAAACAGAGGTGTTGCAAGGTCTGAAGTGTGGCAGGAGGAGCACATAGCGTAAAGAGGGTGCCAGGTTTTCTAGGACAGAACTGGAAGTGCCATCTACTACTGCATGGAGACAAGGAAGACAAACTTGACGCAAATTCATCTACACTGTCTTCTGTGCATGCATATTACTCACTTATGTTAAATATTATCCAGAAAAACATCTAGGGTTTTTTGTCAGAGGCCATGCCTGCTTTAGCAGGCAGTGCCCATCAATAAAATCAATAAATAGAGTGAAGCAGGTGGTCCTGCAGCCCTGATCTCCACCCTGTTTGCTTGAGATTAGTTCTGGAAACCTATTTGAAGCTGTAGTGTGTGACACACACACTTCCAGTCCAGTTTCACCCAAAAGAAGTATGTTTGTGCATGGGGAAACTGCTCGAGAGTGTGAACCAAAGCACAGTAAACGGAAACAACTTGCTTCAAAAGCACACTTCTGATCTAAACTGAAATAACAATGTAGACAAATTGGAAAATTGATTGATTCCTTCCTAAAGTGAGCTTGGGACACGTCAGCCATACAGCACAAATGACGGGGGGATCCCAACCCTGGAGTGAGCTGGAAAGATACTGTTTCTGTCTGTATGAGCCATAAATACGTACCCATGGAGGCTGCAATGCTGTGTTGTTAGCACCGTGGGTGGTGGTACCATGCTCTGTAGAGCACTGTCCTATTGTGTGGGGGTATGCCAGCTGCTGTCCAGATTATTAACTCTGGACTGTATTTCTTTTTAGGAAGAACCTTAATTTGTTTATGAAAGAGACTGTTTAGCATGGCTTCTTGTGATAATGCGAGACTAGACGTGACCCACAGGGTGACTTTAAAACCTATGTTCTTGTATACAGGAATGTCCTACTGCTCCTGGTTGTACCTGATCCCGAAAATATCCTGTGCTGTTTTGGGGCTATTTGTGCCTTTCGGATACAATGATTGGTATGTTAGAGCAGTACAGAGATGTCCTAATCCCAGCTAATATCTGTGTTATAAATGCACAGATGTAAAGTGTCCTTTATCCTTGCAGTCCAGCAGTTTTATCAACTGGTGTTGTTTTATTTGTGCGTGCCTTCCTTTCATGTGACTTCATATGTGCTCAAGTTTTCTATTGAAAATTTTCACATTGGTTTGTAGTCACACTACTAGTGTGCTATACAAAAAACCCTCCCCCAAAAAAACTCCAGCTCCTAAACATAATCAGTTTATAATCTCTTTCAGAAATAATTTCTGCTGTTTTCCTGATTCAGTTAGCGAGAATTCTCAGATATTGGCAACAAAGTTTAAGTATTTAAATACACATGACAATAAATGATCTGGATGCCATTCAGATTTCCCACTAAAATCAACAGGATTATGATGGTTAGTCTTCATGTGTTGAGAGCCTCATACTTCTAACCTTAAATTTAGGAGCTTGGCCATAAATTTCAGCTTTATGTGTTGTTTGAAGTCTACTTGACACAGGGGTCTCTAATGTGATGATCAGAATTGGAGGAAGACGATCAGTTTTAGGAGACTTTTGCTCCAAGAACTTCAAAGGTGATTAAACAAACTCTCTTGTCTGTATGACTGACTCCTGTCAGAGTTTCCACAAATCTTTGAGGACGTAGACTCGAGCACCTTAGGTTCAGTCATGACTTCTTCCAATTAGGGAAGAACTTCAGCTCTGTTCTGTCTTTCCTTTAACTCTTTCTGACACACAGACCGCCTTCTGATAGCCCAGAACTTTCCAAAACCCTTTGCTTTAGTCTTTTCACTGAACATTTGAGGAAGCGGTGGAGAGGAGGGGAGTGACTGATGTGATCAGCTCTCCATGGAAATCACAACTATTTCCATTGGATCAAGTCCTTCTGACTTCTTCCAAAATTATTCCATGTGTTAGTGAGTACATCATCCTTAGCAAGTTCAATTTACTGTGCTTCATGAAAGAACAGATAAGGTGTGAACACTGAGCTTCTGGAGTAACATTTGTTAACTCTGCTGATAAATTCCAGAAATCTAGTTCTTGGGTTTAAAGACATGGCTTTGAACTTGCAAGAATGACCATGATGTTAAAGCAACAAGAGTTTTACAGAAGTACATGTATATATATTTTTTTCTGTACCCGAGAAGAAAAGAACCCCAGATGAAATACATGTATAGTGAATTTACTGCAATTTCATTCTAATTTCCCAGCCAGCTGTGGACTTTTATATTATCTTTGGGATTTTTCAAGAAACATCTTGCTTTTTAACAAGTCATTTGCAAAGAAAAACATTCAGACAATTTTTCCACCTCTCTTCTTTTCTACTATTGTGTTGAAGTTTGAGGAATAAGCAAAAGGAATAAAAAAAAAAGAGGAAAGATGTGCCAGCAAGTTATTAATCTGTCTATTGCATGTTGCCAGCAAACGGGGAGTGTCATATTTTTTTCTAATCTGGTCACTAACACTTTCTCTTTGCAGAAAGCAGAACTGGAAAGGAAACCCCTCTGAACCTTGTCAAGCTCCCAGGGCTCCTCCAGGCTCTGGAGGAGGATCTGAAGGGCTCTGCTGCACTTCTGCCAAACTGCTGAAGTGCAAAGGTCGCTCTGCTCTCCCTTGGGACTCATCTGTTTCCATCACGTATGCAGACGAGGCAGAGGAGTCTTTCAGCTTCAAACAAATGTAGGGAGGCCTGCGGAAAAGAAGTATTAAAAAAAAAAATAAAAGAAGCGTGAGGGCCTCTTCAGAAACGGGTGCACTGGTCCAGTTGCACACAGTTATCAAAGTGCGTCTGGTTGTGCATCAGGCAGGGTGTTTACATGGGCCGTGACCCTGAGGGTGCTGTCTGTGCACCACACTTGCAAAAATGGTTTCTTTGTCCTGGTCCCTTTCTGATTCTTTCATTGAGGAAACCCCATCACTCTGTGCAATTCTCTTACCCTTCAATACTCCTGACAGACTGTTCTCATGGTGCCAGAGGCTGTGATTGCTGGCAGCGTCTAGACAGGCGTCGGTCTAGTGCTGCCATGGGCAGTGCAGACAGTCTTGCATGGGTCAGAAATGCCTTGGCTAGATATTGTTGTCTGAATGGGGATGTTACTGCAGCCACTGGGAAGATATTCCCTGACTGACAAAGTGGCAGAAAATGCTGAAGTTCTTCCCACTTCTCCTGAATACAATAGCCAAAAGACAGCAGCGTCTAGACAGGCGTCGGTCTAGTGCTGCCATGGGCAGTGCAGACAGTCTTGCATGGGTCAGAAATGCCTTGGCTAGATATTGTTGTCTGAATGGGGATGTTACTGCAGCCACTGGGAAGATATTCCCTGACTGACAAAGTGGCAGAAAATGCTGAAGTTCTTCCCACTTCTCCTGAATACAATAGCCAAAAGACATTCTGGGCTACCGTAGTGTGCCTGAATAGATCTGTCACTTTTTTCCCAATATAAACTTTCTCACAGTAGGAGTGATAATTATTTGTTTGTTTTTATTTTTTTTATTTTTTCTTGTTCTGCAGGAAATATAGAGAGATTCCTATCCTAAGCCTGAGACTTACAGACTATCTTCAAAATATAGCATCAGGTTTTGTCTGAAATAGCATAACTGCTTTTTCCATCTCTCTCTCTTTAAGCTCTGAAGCTAGAGTTGATGCTTTATGAAATTCAAGAGTTTCCCCTAATCCCTGACTGGAAAACCTAATCATACATCTGCAAATGTCCTCGCCAAGAAGGGCTATTTCGTAGCAGGATTCACAAGACAAGTGAATAAGCTTGATGTGAGCTGCCAGCATGGGCACAGATAGGACTGCAGAAGCAAAAAGGTGGACTGGTCTTGTGGCTTAAATATATCCTCCCTGTGTGGTCTCCAGGATGTTTACATTCATACATGGTTGCATAAATCACAGACTTACAAATGATGTGTGCCATTGTTCTCAATCCTTGGAAAAGGACACTGGATCATCTAAAAAAATATATTTTTAGTTTCAGTAAACTTTATTCCCTTATTTATCATGTCCTGCAGCTAAATTTCTTGCTGTTTGAAGGAAAAAACACAGATTTCTTCAAAAGAAGGTCAAAGGCTTTTCATGCAGTTTGAATCTCTTCTTATTGTTTAAATACAGACAAAATAAATGGCTGCTTGCACTTCTAAGTACACTTCTAGCTGCAAGGCTATGGATCTGTTCGCAACTATCAAAAATATCCCCATTATTTCCCCACTTGGAAAATAGCAAGGAAAACACCCGGTTCCTCTTTTTGGTAAGCCACATCCTTTTGCTTAAAAGAAGTGCTGACAAGATGTTTGAGATGCATCTGAAATCCAAGAACAAACGTCTTGAGGGATACTTTTATGTTTGTAATAGAAGGTCTCTTCTAAAACCAAAAAGTAACTTAAACATACTCCAAACCTAGAAGATTATTCTCTATCCATCCCAAACAATGGTTTAGTTATAATTTCTGCCTCTATAATTTTTTCTATTAGATACATAGTTTGTTTCTTCCCACTAATGCACTTGATTTATTGAATGTTTCATAAATTAGATATTGTAAGTCATGAACTATAGAGATGCCCATAGTAGCCTTGAAGAAGCCAGCTGAGACACCAAAAGCAGTATAGCTCTGACAGCGCAGAGCTCATTGCAGGCTGAATTAGTTTCCCAAGAAACAAGACAAATTATTCAAAGAGAAAAGATACAGTGTATATCACTTTTTGTACCTAACCAAACTATTAAAGGCAAGCAGAGGCAGCTCTATATTGCTGTCAACCATGTGAACATCTCTATCTTTAGGGCAAAAGACAGTTCTGCATTAGGAAGGTTTGCTTTCTTATTCTTTCACTAAATCACTATATTATATTTAGGAAAACTGCCTCCATTCTCTTGTATAAAAACATCAAACTCCTTTGCAATGATCAGCAACACAAGGAGCATTTTTATTTTGTAGGAGCTATCATTGCTTGATTATTTTGCACGCTAAAGATTTTGAAAAGACAAATCCCGGATACACCTGCAATTGATCAGCCTCCTTTCCTATGTTCATCTAACATCTGCTCTAAAACCATGGACAGAGAGAGTGAGAAGACAGCCCGTTCTGCTATTGCATGCCAAGAGATACTTTAAAAATTGCAAAGAGGATGGAGCCAGTATCTCCTCAGAGGGGCAAGTAAAAGGATGGGAGGCAACAGTCACACGTTGCAAGAGGGAAGTTCAAAGTGGGCATAAGGGAAAAGTTTTTCACCATAAGCATGGCTCAGTGCTGGAGCAGGTGCCCAGAAAATCCTGTCCTTGGGGTTTGCAGTGGTATCCTGCGCAACACAACAAAGCTTGGAGGTCACCTCTGCTTTGGGAAGGGTACTGGACTAGATGACCTCCAGAGGTGTTTTTCAACTAAATTTTGCTAAGAACTTATAATAATAAAACTGTAGAATGAACCGAGTTAGTAATTTGAAACTCAGTAATGCTAAAAAGTTCTGAATATTGTAAATTCTGCTATGAGCGGTGGCCTTTTCTTTCTTCCCCCTCAGTCCTTCTCCTAACTTCTCTGTTAAGTTTACCTTCTAAGTCCTAGGTACCACATATTTTTCTTTATGATCCCATAATACAATTTCTGGTGGGATGTAGACAGATAACGGGAGAGCAGCTGCACACTGTCAGCCTTGGCCGACTGCTGCGTTTCTGCTCAGACAGGTAGATATTCCCCGGAGTTCATCAAATATCCAGGGCAAAGGCTGATGGCAGAACTAACAGTCAGGCAGCAGCTTTTTTTAATCTGGCCCAGCAAAGTCAATGGGGTTTTTGTGCCACACGGGGAGCCTGGAACAGACTCAGCATCACAGGGGAGTGTTTATCTCTGCACCGCCACGGCCGTCAGTGGAAGCTGATAGAGGGTGAGGGATGAGGTAGGCACTATCTTGAGCCTGTTGTTTTCAGACTTCCCTTTGTTCTGAGAGCTGCTTTTTGAAAGGTATCCCCCCTCTCAGAGAGATTTGCTTCTCCTGCAAGCTTGGCTTTCACGCATCTTTACCGTGAGAAACCAGTAAGTACTCCAACAAACACGCCGGCTTAGCTAAATGGGAGTTTCCCAAAACATTTGCTGGTGCAACACGAAACCCCTCACTGCCTGGCAGTGCTCCGAGCGGATTCCTTCGGCTCCTTTCCTCACCACGCATCCCCGATACCTGGTACAGTTCAGCGCGGTGCG
>NW_010140946.1:0-388 GCF_000699245.1 Pterocles gutturalis
TGCACCAGACATGAGGCAGTGCAGCGGCATGGCAAGGATGGCAAGGAGCCGCCTGTCACCAGCACTCCCCGGGGACCCTCGTGCAGTGCAAACGTCGAGGCTGCTGCTGGAGGGATGTTTACTGGGGGACAGAACAAAGACGGATCCTCGGCCAAAGACAGGTTCCTCCTGCACAGCGCAGCCCCATCCCAGCGACGGCATGGAGCCCAAGCGTGCCAGCCCGGTGCTCGGCATCCCTGGCCACGCTCCCCGACCTGTGCTGCGGACGGGAGAACACTGTCACGGGCCATGGAAGCACAGCACGGCTCTAGAGGGCAGGAGCTGCCGCTGGACCGAGGCTTCCATCACCCTCTCAGCCCGCTAAGGGCCACGGCGTGTTCCCAGACAG
>NW_010140946.1:404-2604 GCF_000699245.1 Pterocles gutturalis
GCGATGCTGCACCCGCCCCATGGAAAAGCCAACTGCAGACGATGCTGCTCCGGCCCCGTGTCGCTGCTCGGTGCTGGCAGCAGGAAGGCGGCTGCTCCAAGGTCCCTGCAGAGCTGCACACCAGCCCTGATCCCAGCCAAACCCCAAAACCACGGATTGCCGCAGCCACGCTTACGAGGACGGATGCCACAGGGTCGGGAAATTCAAAGGCTATTTTGCAGCTTTGTGCGAGTTTAAATATATCCGCGCAGGCTGCTGGGGCTGCATTCCTGGCGAAGCGGGCAAGATAAACAAGGCTTCCTGCAGGAACTGGAGACAATGGGGGAACAATTAGCGCTAATCCCAACGCAGAAACAATGCAGGTAGCAGATATTTTGGACTTTCACACCCTCCCCCCTGCCACGGTCAGGAAGAGGCGCCCAGACTGGTGTAAGTTGGCCCACGTCCCCGGCTAATGGACACAAACTCTACAGGAGGGAAGGAACGCGCCAGTGGAGCCGGGGATCAGCCCGGGACCTCGCTGTGTCGGGCTCCCCTTGCAAAGGAGGCTGGTGCACGAGGCACGCGTTTTGCAGACACGTTTTCTCCAGCCTAAGGGGCTCTGGGCACCCCCCGGGCTCCCACTGGGGCTGGGGGCACCCCCATGCCAAGGGTCCCAGCGCAGGGGGTTTGGGGAAGGAGTTTGCGCTGTGCTGGAGCAGCCATGAGCAAACCCCGGAGGGAAGCCCCCGCGATGCCGCAGAGTCCGGCAGGCAGGATGCGACCCTGCAGACCCCCCGCCTCCCCCCCGCAGCCTGGCCGAGGATGCCAGAGATGCTTTGCTGCCACAGTTATCGCCTCTTCATTGCAGAGAGGGACAAACCAAGGCTTGTTCTCAAGTCGTGGCAATTTTTTTCAATCATTTTCCTACACGGCCCCTCGGGAGTGCTCTGTAGATGAGCCAGATTTCCCGTCCCCCTCCCAGGGGTGCGGAAGGACAGAGGGATGCAGAGGGACGTCAGCACTCCCTGGATGTTTTACCAGCGTGTTAAAGAGGTCATCTGAAGCCTTTCAAGATTAAATGCTCCAGCGCTCTGAGGTGACTCACAACCATTAGCATCCCTTTGGAGAGGGCTCTCCAGCCCTCAATCACTTCTGCACATAAGCATTTTTACTCTTCATCGCAAAATAAAAAAAAAGAAAGCACCAACTCCACTTGCTCAGCTTTCTCCCAGCCCTATTCCACCTAACACTGGGATCATCT
Organism: Pterocles gutturalis; assembly: GCF_000699245.1. Classification (NCBI taxonomy): domain Eukaryota; kingdom Metazoa; phylum Chordata; class Aves; order Pterocliformes; family Pteroclidae; genus Pterocles; species Pterocles gutturalis. The sequence goes on from NW_010140946.1 coordinate 1,648, forward strand.
GGAATTGTATTTCCCGAGTGCTGGCGTGACGTGGGGAGCCAGCAGCCAGCCCCTGCCCTGGGCACCGCGCTGGGTCCTGCTGGAGGCTGCGCAGCTCCTGCATCTCCCAAACCACCGGCGAGCACGCCGTGCTGGCTGTGCGGGAGCTGGGTGCTCTCAGCTTGCTGCTGCTGTCGCCGCTGCACGATGCCCACCCACCTGCGAGCGCTGAGCTCCGCTTTCTGCAGCTCCAGCCCAGCCAGGTTTTATCCCTCGGCTACAGCGCTGGCTTGCAAAGGTTTCCACCCAGCATCCAGGCAGGATCGGGACGGCTCAGCAGGGAGAAGTTTTCCAATCAAAGCCAGGCTGCCAGCAGGACACCGGTGAGGCACCGGACACCATCCATCGCGTCCCACGGCTCATGCCAGGATGGGGATCAAACACGGAGCAAGCACGGCAGGTCCTGAGTGTGCACGGCCGGTTACCCAGCAGCTCACCAACGGCTCCGACTGCGGCGAGAGACCAGGGCAGAACCCAGCACAGGCTGCATCCCGAACACTCCACAATCCCACGCTGTTTCCTGGGGGACGAGCACTGCGCCGGTGGCCCCCATTGCCCCGGTCCCCCCACAGCAGGCCATGCTCCCAGGCAGCTCGGCTCCGCTGCATCGCCCCAGCCTCCCCCAGCTCCAAGGGGCAGCCGGGACCGTCCTGACAGCCCTCCCAGCTCCGCTCAGACGCAATCCAGGAGATGAAGCTGGTGCCTGCAGAGGTGATTCCCTCCTGCCATCCCCACTGCCTGCGGGCTGCTGCAGGGAGGCAGAGGATGGCTCCCAGCGACAGGAGGCACAGCACAGACAATACCTGCTACAGAACACTGAAGTGTTCTGTAATGATCTGAAACAGAAAGAAAACATGACGTATTTTGCATTTGTACTAATCACAGGCTGTGCGAGAGGCTCCCTGGGGCCGGGGGTTT
>NW_010140946.1:2622-3116 GCF_000699245.1 Pterocles gutturalis
CGACCGGCTGGCGGCGTTTCTCCGCAGGAAGCCGCTGCGCCTCCGCAGACTGACAGCAAAGCTCATGGCTGCTGAAGAATAATAAATGCACACAAATCCCGAGGGTGCTGAAGGGAGCACAGCACTTTGGGGGTCACACGGGGACCGCACCAGTGGCTGGAGACTTAAGAAAATATTGTCAGGAGTGAGAGTTTAAAAAACAAAATCTATCTATCTATAAAAATCAATTCAGCCTGGCCCGCCCAGCCCCTAGTCTTTCGCAGCCAAGGGCTGGAGCGCTGAGCAGCTCCTCAGGTTGTGGGGAGGAGCCCGAGCCCCCTCCCCTGCCCGCTGTCCCCACACGCAGCAAGGACACGGGGCCAGCGTGGGACCCAGATCCTCTCCCCCGGCAGCCCCGCGCGGCAGAGAGCATCACCACCCTGCGCTGCAGGGGGATGCCAGCCCTGTGGCATCTCGACTGGTGACATGGCACCTTGCCACCAAGACCCCCGCAG
>NW_010140946.1:3129-3672 GCF_000699245.1 Pterocles gutturalis
GAGCGGGGCGATAACACTGATGATTATTCATGAGACGAAGCGCTGCTAAAGGACTTGAGTGATCAGATAAAAGGGATTTAAAAATGCTGAAATATTTCATGCCAGAAGAATGCAAACATGTCACACAGGGAGACAGGGGGCCAGGAAGGCGACGACAGCCAGCACCCAAAAAAGCATCCTCTGATGACAACCAGAAGCTGGGCTCCCTCCTTCCAAAGCACAACAAAGCCAAAGACCAGTGCAATATTCTCATCAGAAATTAAGTTTTGCACTCCAAGCAGGCTCTGGCAGCAGGGACCCCGGGCAGCCCAAACACCGTCCATCCGGGCAGGTACTGGGTACCGAAAGCAAAGCCCCAGCATCCTGCGTGTCGCTGGCTGGCATCAGCGCCGGGAGCCCGATGGCCAGGGGGCGTGCGGGAGGATGTACCACCCTCCTCCCCAGCAGCAGCGCGCAGCACCCCAGCTCCGTTCTTCGAGCCCTGCCCGTTGCGCTCCCCGTGTGACCGCACAGGGACCTGCACCCCTGGCAGCCCCAGCACCG
>NW_010140947.1:0-9882 GCF_000699245.1 Pterocles gutturalis
CAGGCTGCCCAGGGAAGTGGTGGAGTCACCATCCCTGGAGGTGTTCAAGAAATGTGTAGATGTGGTGCTTAGGGACATGGGTTAGTGAGTTAGGTGGTGTGGGTTGACGGCTGGCCTTGATGAACATTGAGGTCTTTTTCCAACCTTACTGATTCTATGATTCTATGATTTTATGTAATCTTTCTAAATAAATGAGAAATGTAGTTTCCAGTCTAATCTCTGCTGCAAGTATGAACGACAAAAGTCCACTGCTTTCTCCTGTTCTCTTCCTGAATGCATGTTGTTTGTGGCTTTATTTGCAGATTAATCTTTATGATGTTTATTATTGAAACAGGATGCTGCAACGGTTGAATGAATCATCTTTCCATCACACCAACAGAGGGTTTTCTGGTTGGGTTTTGGGTTTGCTTTTTTTTGGTTGTTTTGTTTTGTTTTGTTTCGGTTTGTTTTTTTTTGTTTTTTTGTTTTTTTTGTTTACTACAAAATGCTGGTTTAGTTGATTAGAATATAAATCTATCCAAGTGTTTCACTTTGATGGCTGAAGAACTATGGACTTCCAGCAGAAAATTGTATTTTTATTGTTTGTTTTGCCCTACCTAGTCTTCCCCAAACAACGTACTTTGTGAGTATAAAGCTCACCTTGTTCAAGTCACCTTGTACAAGACATTCTTTGGATGCTTCTGAATTACATAGCTTTTGTGCAATAACCTAATTTTGCATGGTTTTAGACTAGATGATCAGAATACGCATAACCAAAGGACAATTAAACTGCCTCCAACCTGGATAGACAGTTGTCTTTACAGGTAGTGATTTCCAGTCTTTTTTAAGAAAACCTTACTTGAGGAAAAATTGGTCATGTTCTCACTCATTCAGTGTCACTTAACCCATCAAGACTGCCTATTTTTGTGATAACCACTGCTGACTTACCAACACTGACCTGAAGTTGGTTAGGTTGGCCAGGTCTGCGTATAAGCATTCACACATCTCTGTTTATCATGCTCATCTTTCCAGGATGACTGCATAAATGTAGCCCTGGTGGCTCTTTAGGGAGCCCAAATTCTCCTGGCAACAACTTTTTCTTGAGCTCCATTCTGTGTTTGTCTTCCAGAGAATGGTAAGAAAATCAGTCTGTCTCCTTGCATACAGGGCTAAAGTCATATTTAAATCAGAAATGTAACAAAATATTCAATTCTGTTACCGTAACTCTAGCTTATTGTGTTCCTTTTTTGGGTAACCATCATTCTAAACTCACACACACATGGGCAGAGCAGTTGTACTTTCCCACACTTCCCATCATGAGATCTTGCTGTCCATTAAGTAGAGTTAGCCACTTCCATTGTAGGAACATCCTCTGCATTAACAGAGGATACCGAGGCCCAGTACAATAGACCTGCAATCCCATAAAGCATGCCAAAACCTAATGGTTCAAACTACCTCTTACAAAATAGCCTCCCTTGAAACAATACTCTGTTAAACTGTGTGTTGAAAAATCACAGTTTCACAGTGAATGAATATGACCAAAATGCTTGGGAAAGCATTTTCAATGTTTTAATTTTTCACTCTGTTTAATTATCTGTGTTAGTTATAACTCTCATCAATTTTCCATCTGAAGCTATTACTAATATACACTATACAACCATACAGAATGTTGCAAAGTAAAAAGAACGGAGAAAACTAGTGTTGGTCTCTGCTCTTAACAGCCCCTCCTGCACTGTGACTGCATGTGTAGACAAAAGTGTGGATGACCTGTGAAAATCTGCAGAAAAGATTTCAGCTCAGCTGAATACATCTGAAGGCAGAAAATACATGGCTTTTGGGGAGCTAAAAAAATTGTTAGAATTCTAAGTGCACGTTGTCCTATTCTGATATTTCAGTTTATTTCCTTAAATTTGTTCTGTACACATTGTTCTTTTCCTTATCCTCCTTTCCCTTCTTATTTCCTCTCCGTTTGCCTTCCATTTTCTTTATGTTTTACTCCACCAAGTAAACATTCATCCAAAATGGTATTTGGTGTTCATTCGTTGTATATCCAACCTTTATTCTGCTCATTATAGATCTCATTTTTTTAATCCTTCTCATTCCTATAAACTCTCTGAGTCAGAAATCTTTCACGCTGAATCTCAGACTCTTTCTCAATAAACATGAACAACAAACCTATCACAGCAAAGGGGAAAAATATGTTTAAATGGATTTCTTCATAAACTTTATTCTGATATTAACTGGAACATTTAGCTTGAAATAAAATTTTTAAATTTCATGTAAATGTAGAATTTTCATGTAAAATGTGTGTTTGGCAGAATATGGCATTTGTGTTTAAAAAAATCACTGTTACTTATTTTCACTTGTACTTCTTAACATATTTCATAGAATCATAGAATCATAGAATCATAGAATGCTTTGGGTTGGAAAGGACCTTAAAGATCATCTACTTCCAACCCCCCTGCCATCGGCAAGGACACCCTCCATTAGACTACATATGAGCTTTCAGATATGGATATTGGCTAGATAGAAGTCTTAAACTTAGAATTACTTGGACACAGACAAAATTGAGACTTTTTTTTTCCTTTTTCTTCTCAGCATTCAGACTGACAGCCAATACATCTTTGAAACATCCAGTTTACGAATTGTAAGTGTCTGTATTTACCTATTTTTTTAATAAAATTTTTTTTGGATATTTGAAATTTATTTCAGCATGGAATATTCACATTGTGTCAAAGATGAAAGTGTTTGTCTTCATGAATTCCTGAAGGTGGATAAATAGCTAAGCTCAAGTAAAAAAAAAAATAAAAAAATCCATGTACAGCTCCCTTTGGTTTTCATAAACTGGGTACAAAATCCTCTAGAAATAGTGCAAAAAACTGTCACTGGATTTGTTCCTGTACTTACCCAATGCAAACTTTAGGCCATCTATAATGTCCTCAAATGGCAATTCTACTTCTACTTTGGCCACATGGCTGGTACAACAGTCTATTGATATCAGTAGAGATTGCTGCAAAAATAAAATTTCCTTTCTAACAAAAAGAAATTAATTAGTTTTATCTGATTTTTGTTTTTCATATGAGAAGTAAGAAATAAATGTTCTTGCATATAGATAAATTAAAAGAACCTCTATTCCAAGAAATTTGAAATAATTTCTAGTTTGTTTCTGGCTATATTATTATTCAGGCTTTTTCTCTGGGGAGCTATGTAGTCTATAGAGGCAGCAGTCTTTGGGGAGTCAGGGCTTAATTGACAGGAATCACAGTGTTTCCTCAGAATTATAAAATTATTTCAAATTAGAAATTTATGACACAACATGACTCCTCTGAAAAATTTTCATCCACTGCCAGAAAGCAACTATATAGAGTACGTATCATCAGATATTAAAACTAAATATTTATAATTAAAAAGTAATTGTCCATGTAAAATAAAAGACAATGTCAATAAATCCAGAATAAAGTAGTACTGCCCCATCAGAATGTTTAAAGATATCTTCAAGAGCTACAGCTCAGTGTATCTTAATGGATTGTTGAATAGATGTTACGTTTTTCTCCCGGTTAAATTCAGAATTGCCTTTCATGTGTAACTAATATGTGAATAAACATCCAGGCTTATTCTACTCTCTCTGTCTCTGTGTGAACACTTTAGAGTGTGACCTTTGCAAACAGTGGCTCAGAATATAAATGGATACTGACTTTCAAAGCTTTTGACAAAGTTAGCACACAGAGAATATGCTGCTATGAAATTAACAGTTCTGCCAGATGGTTTGTACCTGCAAGCTCTGCAATAATTACAATAACCTCATCATATTCCTGGTCTTTCATCACCTTCAATATCTTTATTGCAGTTGTGCAGACATCTTTAAACATTTCACCTCAAAGAGTGAAACTTTCATTTCTGTGAGAAATTCCATCATAAAACTGCAAATTAAGGAAATGAATAATCTCATATTAATTCTAAGTTTTTTAAGCTCCTCACCACCAGTTATTCCTTGCTAGGGAGACTGGTAATGTGCTTAATGGCTCAAGAGAAATTTTGAGATGCCCTGAACATGGAACTTCCATCAACCATGCTGTATGTTAGGACATTTGGAAGCTAGTCATGCTCTCATCATGGTTGGCACCAAAAAAATCCACCACTCTAATGGAAGCACAATCAAGTTTTTCCTCTTTGTAATATATTTCATTATCCTATAGCAGTGGAAAGGCAGAGAAGACCACTTATTGTCATTCTCCATCAGTATTGCTCAGATTAGATGAACCACTATAATTCTCATAGTTCTGTCCCAAATGCATTTATAATCAATTTTTTTTAAAAAGAGTTCTCACTGAGAAGCCATTTTAATTCAGACTGCGTAGTGCATATCTGCATAAGGGTGACATTAACTAGACAGTCACCCTACATAAAAATAAGTGTTCATTCAACTTGTGAATGTTGCAAAACAAAGTAAGTGCCTGAAGGAAGGCTCTACCTAATCAAGTGGTGCAGTGTCATAGAGGTTAATTTGCAGTCAGAAACATTGGGTGCTGATGACCATCCAAGGTACATTTCAGAGGGTCCTGTTTTGGATTAGCTCTATAGAAGTGCTGTGAGGGGCTGCAGAGTACCGAAGAATACTCCTTGGGCACATCTTCCAGACAGTTACTAAGGGAACTGAGTTCAGTTCACAGCGGTATAGGGCAGGCGTGTTCCTCATTTGAAGTCAAACCAGGGAGACACTCAGAGATGATGGATCTATGCACCCAAGGAACTACTACAGGCTGGGAAATGAACGAAGGGACTGAGAGCAGCCCTGCAGAGAGGGACTTGGGGTACTGGTGAAAGAAAAGCTGGATGTGAGCCGGGAATGTGCACTTGCAGCCCAGAAAGCCAACTGTATCCTGGGCTGCATCAAAAGAAGTGTGACCAGCAGGTTGAGACAGGTGATTTTCCCCCTCTACTCTGCTCTCATGAGATGCCATCTGGAGTACTTCTTCCAGCTCTTGAGTCTTCAGCACAGGAAGGACATGGACCTGTTGGAGAGGGTTCAGAGGAAAGCCACAAATATGATCAGAGGGCTGGAACACCTCTCCTATGAGGAAAGGCTGAGAGAGTTGGGGTTGTTCAGCCTGGAGAAGAAAAGGCTCCACAAAGACCTTATTGCAGCCTTTCAGTACTTAAACGGGGCCTATAAGATAGGGACAAACTTTTTAGTGGGGCCCGTTGTGACTGGACAAGGGGTAACAGTTTTAAATAGAAAGAGGGTAATTTTAGACTAGATATAAGGAAGATATTTTTTATGCTTAAGGTAAACACTGAAACAGGTTGCCCAGAGAGGTGGTAGATGGCCCCATACTTGGAAACATTCAAGGTCAGGTTGGACAGGGCTCTGAGCAACCTAATCTAGTGGAAGGTGTTCCTGTTCATTGCAGGTGGTTTGGACTAGATGTCCTGTAAAGGTCCCTTCCAACCTAAACTATTCTATGACTCAATGATTCTATACACAGCAGAAGCAGACACACAAGTGACAGCTGACATTACACACCAATTGATGTGCTCTGGACCACAAGACTGATCTGAAACAAAAGAAGAGTGAAACTGTGAACCCTACAGACCTCTGCAATGCCAATAAAATCATACACTCCAGGTTTGTATACATCTTCAGACTAAGGAGGTTTGACTCAAGTTTCTCTGTTCTGCAACACATGTCCTAATACTGAGGAAGTGACTTTGTACTGTATTTCTGTACTTATAAAATGAATAAAATACTCTTCTGTGAACAATAGTTGTAAGGATAAATAAATTAAAGATTGTAAAATACTCATACACTACTCAAATGGGCTTGTACAGGAGTTATAGGTAGACATGGAACAGTGAATGAAAAGACAACAGTATTTGAAATGTAGTGAATATGATATTGAAGGAAAATCAGAACAAACCCCAGAATGATTCCTACTCTTAGATCATTGACACTTTTTGAGTTTTCCTACTAGCACTTTCTCATTTCTACCCTATTGCTGTGTGGAAGAACAAGAAAAGCAACTAGTGACACTGGAAATAGGTATTTCCATCTCTTTCTTAGGTCAACAAGACCTAGTCCTTCAACAAGAGCTTTAGAGGGCAAACGGTGAAATTCACTGTTTTCAGAATACTGTCAGGTTAAATAAACAGAAAAATTTCATAAAATATTTTCTTTTTAATCTCTTCCATTGCCACCACTCCTGGCTCTTGATTGTCACAAGAATAGGCAGAAAAAAGCATAAGGAAGAAGTTATAATGGATTGTAAGTGGATTATACCCTTTTAAATGTCAATACATCATATGCACTCACCCACTGAATAAGGCTTGCCAGCCAGCTGCCAAGTTGTTTAAAGTCATGCTAACAACCCATCAATTAACAAGTAGAATTGCTGCCTTCTGGTGTAGAATATTTTATCTCACTCCCACCTGAATTCACACCACATCAGATCATTTCAGCCTAGCTGTAATTTGCTAGATGTCAAAGTAATATCCATTGTATTGATTTGATTTAATACATCAGTTTCAGGAAGTCATATAAGGAAAGAGTCAAGACAACCCCTATTGTCAAATTTGAGGATCCAGAGCTCTCTACTTTTTACATAAACCTATAGAAATTCTTTTTATTGAATAATCTTGGAAAAGGGGTTCTCACCTCTGCCTAAGTGGCTTACAGGGGGTAGCCAGAGGGCAGACAGAGGGGATAATACAAAGTGACAATATTAGAGATAATGAGTTATAAGAGAGACAGGAACTTCTCAGAGGTTTCTGGTTGCATTTACAATGTCTGTGGCACTTGTGCTCCAGGATGCTGTTGAACCCTTCATTGTCAGTAAAGGTGAACAGGAAAAGCTTAGCATTTGCCATGGCTGTGGATAAAAATCACTTGAGAGAAATTATGTGACCAGCTCAATCTCTGCAGTCTGTTAATGCTGGGAGTACCCCTGTGAATGGACCTGATGCTCTGTGGGGTGTAGGGCTCATGAAACGTTAGTTATGATCTTCCTCCATATTAACATTATAGGACTCTCAGCATATGGCAGGCGTAATCTCTCAGCACATCTTTCAAAGCAAGAGTGAGCATATGCTCAACTTCCTTTTTAAAGAAGCGAATAGATCAGAGTCTGCCTCTTTTTCTCCCCATTTTGTAAAAGCCTTTATACAAACTCTGATAAAATGTTTTACAGGAAGAGAGGCAGAATAAAGAGCAAACGTTTTATAGAACTAGCGATAGTTACTCTTGTATAGATAGCTGGGGGAAAATGACACACTGGATGGTGACACAGAAAAGTAAAAGAACAAACACACCGAAACTCTGCAAGTGTTCTCCTTTAGCCTGAAGTGAGCACAGAATAGAGGTGTGCTGTGCTGAGCATAGGGAGGATTTGGTTGCAGGATAAAGTGAAAAGGGAGGGTTATGGGTTGAAATACAAAGAGAGGAAGTAACTCAGTAGGTGAACAATTTCTGGAGCATGGGGTAATGTAAGTAAAAGATGTCCTCCCTATGCAGAGATTCCCAAAGAAAAAGCAAGACTGGAAGTGCACACTGAGAGTTCGTTCTGTGCAAGGGCTAAATTCTGGTTTCATTTATTCTAAGCGTAAATCCACTAAGTCTGATTCTCATCTCTCACTGTTATTATCCAGATAGAATTTCTTGGGTTTCTTCTGGTGTAAGCACCCAAGTGCTTCCTGGATGTAACTTAGAATATTTACTCAATGTGCATAACTTTAAGTTTAAAATGTTTTGGCTGGACACAGGTACCACTGCCCGTGAGTGGATGGATACCAAGCTGATTCAGGTTTCCAGTGCCAGTACATGGAACTGTTATTCAGAAACTCACATTCTGAAAGTGAACTCTCTCTGTTAACACTGTAATCAGCAATGCCATGACAAAATACTCATGGGGAGGAAAAAAACACAAACCCTAAGGAAGTATGTCCATTTTACAGAAAATACATCCTAAGTGAATATAATAACATTAATATGAGATTTTTTTTGAGGTTACTAAATATATATTGCCTTTCCATGTTTGTTTATGAGAAAAAACTAATACCAGAAGATTGGTCTCCCTATTGGTGATAAGGCTCAGCCATTTTGCCTTTCTGTTTGTAAATGCAAGTTAAAAAAACCCTATGAATTATCAGTTTCTCAGAGTAGTTGAGCAGCTTTTCCTACAAGAGCTACTTCCAGTGGCTCCTAAGTCAAAATTAATGAGTTATTCTTATGAGATTTTTGCCCAGAATAGCTAACAGTTCTGTGCATTGTGTATAAAATTACTGCCATCTTTAAGATATGTCAGCACCTTCAAATGCAGGCTAAGTGTAGATTTTGTGGCTATACCCAAACTTGCTTTCAGCTGGCTAGCTTTGCAGGTGACACTAGACGGCACTGGTCTCAGATCAATTTGTCTGCCTGAATATTATCCCAGAAAACTAGTAAATTTACACGCCTGGATTGACCTTTATGCCATAGCAGCAACAACAGTTGAGCTCACTGTGTTAGGGCTGGATGGTGTTTGTCTCTGTAAGCTGCTTATTCCATTCAAGGGTAAGCTTAGGATCAAAGTGCAGATGTGCCAAAGGCAACAAAGAGGTGACTGCATGCAATGCAAGAAACAGGAGCAGATCTTGATCTAGAGAGTCTTCAGAAGATTCTCTCATATTTCAAAAGAGTCTGGATTCAAGATTTTTCCTTCTAAAGTATACAATAGTGAAGATGTTTAAAAACAGTTCAGCTCTCAAAATGCTTTACTTGCAATGCACTTATGTACTTATATACATTTTAGGTCAAGGTACTAATGGCTTTTCAGGAATAGAACGGTAGTTTTTGAAAGTTAATATCTACTCTTATATTGCTTGGCAGCTGTGGAAAAACATGATCTCTATTTTTTTCCTCTCACTTTATTATTATTTTGCAATGATCACTGTTTCAAATTATTATTTAATAGCTAAAATAATCTCATAATTTACATTGGATATAATCGTGCTCCTTCTAGCAGTGCAAGACAACTGCTGATGTTGAAGAGAAAGCTCTGGGGAGACCTTATAGCAGCTTTTCAGTACTTAAAGAGGGCCTACAGGAGAGATGGGGAGGGACTCTTCATCAGGGAGTGTAGTGAGAGGACAACGGGTAACGAGTTTGAGCTGAAAGAGGGGAGATTTCAATTAGATATTAGGAGGAGGTTTTTACTGTGAGGGTGGTGAGGCACTGGCACAGGTTTCCCAGAGAAGCTGCGGATGCCCCATCCCTGGAGGGGTTCAAGGCCAGGCTGGATGAGGCTTTGAGCAACCTGGGCTAGTGGAGGGTGTCCCTGCCCATGGCAGGGGGGTTGTAACGAGATGATATTTAAGGTCCCTTCCAACCCTAACCATTCTATGATTCTATGATTCTATGATATCTATCCACCTACACTCTTACATGGTCCCACTGGGTGATATAATTTATTTCTGTGTAAAAATAGAAACTATTAACAACTTTCACTTTTTTTCTTTCTCACCCTGCAGCAATAATTAGTTATGTTCTTTAGGGGTGGGTGACAGAGAGCGAGGTGAAGGAAATAAAGTGGAAGCTTTTGTTTCATAAAGAGCTTCAATATTTTTTCACACTTGACTTCATTGTAATTCAAAATGAAGAACAGAGATGTTTACAGTCTCATGGTTTCTGTACAGAGATTGTTAAATTCCCTGGGCATTTGCTGTTCTCCTGGGGAACAGCTCTGTATCTGAAAGTCCAGCAGTCCAGACTAACAAACAACTATGATTATAAGATTTTATAGCTTTGGAGGAGAAGCTAAATTTAAGATTCAATATCTTAATTTAAATCTGCGACCTGGGGTAATTTTTCTTTCTTCTGATATTTTAAGGCAGTTTTTATGAAAATTCTCCCATCTTATAAGTTTTCCCTAC
>NW_010140947.1:9901-42206 GCF_000699245.1 Pterocles gutturalis
GTTCCAGAAGAATAAAAATGTTGTAATAGACTATGAGTGAACAGGGGGAAACAATCCTACATTTTAGTAGGAGTCTATGTCTTGGAAAGTTCTCAGTATCAGTGAAAATATGTATAATTCAAGACTTACTGTGAGTAAAATATGAAAGGAAGCAACAGTGAGACACTGATGCAGCAGATCTGCTCTGAGTCCTAGGTAAGGTCAAATTCTGTCTGAGCATATAGATATAGATATATATAGATAGTTTGTAATTAAATGAAGTGGAAAATATGAGGAAAAGCCTAGAAAATTCCTTTGAAATGTGAACATATTAAAATATTGCATTACTTGTGCTTATATGACTTTCAATAGTTATATGTTTTTGTAGCCTTCCAAAGCTTTTGTTGACCAAATGAAGATGTATATATTCACATCTATTGAGAAAAAGTGATTTCAATGCAAACGTATGATCTCTACTTTGTTTACTGTTATGGAAAGACAGTGGTGACATTTTCTGACATAAAGTACAGGGATAGGGAAAAGAAGGAAAAAATATTTCAAGGATTTCTTGCACAGTCTGATAGAATTCTGGTTAGCCTATGACAAGAGCATTTTTCCTCAATATCATGAACTTTCTCTGATGGATACTATTCTGTGACAGACCATTTGGTTCATTATGATATGTGGATTTACATCCTCCTTCAAATGTGCCCTTTTGTCCTTTGATATTATTTACTTAGCACAGCAGTAACCCTGTTTCATTTTTAATAAAATACCACTTCCTCAAAAGGGAGACTGATGAAATTATTTACTGTAAACTGTGTACCTTTGTAATCCTTGTTTTCTCTTTGCCAAATCATTTATAAACTGTTTTTTATCAGATGATTAACCTTTTGCAGATGCTGAGAGCTATCCAGATGAATTATCTCACTGACTGTAATGGGGCTTCTTCTGTATGTGAGTGTTCACGAATGTGAACAGGGAATATCCAAACTGACCTTGTGACTGTATGTATGTATACATGAATGTAATTTCTGTACACATTTTTTGCAAAACTGTCCCTTTTACTATCTGCCATCTGTGATGCATTGTCATCATACTGGCTGCATTTTAAATAGCAAATGCATTAGAGGTTTTAAAATGTGCATGAACCTTAGTGTTTATGAGATAGCAAGAGAAAACAAAATGAAATCTTTGTTGTAACATAAAATTTGCATAGAAAAGAAATATTAACATTTTTCTATCTTCTTTGACATGAGGTCACTGAAAAACGTGATAATGTAGGTCACATCTTTCTTTTACTTGTGCTATTATAAAGCTGAAAAATCTCGGCTGACTCTAATGAAAAATTGAAACCGGAAATTTTGAATCAGTGTTGGATACCCATGCTCCATACTAAAACTTTGCAGTTGTTTTGCCTTTTCTCCAGGTTATCTTTAGAACTTGGGAAATTAGATATATATTACAGTTCAGCTATCAGTCTAAAATATGCAAATTCCCATGCAAATGTTGCATTTAGTTGAATTTTCCATTTTGACGCACCCTCTAGCTCTTCTCATCTCATCAGAATAAGTATTAAACCAGAAGAATTGTTGAACAGAATGATTGCAACTGAAAATGTTGGAATTTAGGTTAGTCTTCAAACAACAAATTATATTTGACCACTGACTGCAATTACAAATTATACCTGTCGCTTTAAGCTATGCACTGCTCTAACTTCTTTGTTTATTCTAGAGTTTTCTATTCTAACACAGCATGAAAGTAGAATAGTATCTGAATCAGCTATAATGTAAAAACTGGATCTCCAGAATATCCTCTGTCCTACCTGCCTCTGATGAAACCTCTGTTTCCCCACCCAGTCTTCTCATGTACTAAAACGTTTTCCGGAAATTAAACAAGAGGACACAAAATCCATGGCATGTGGTAAAAAAAATTCTGTAGGATGAGTTTACACACTTTTTGAAATCCTAACAAACCCCTCACAGAGACTGAATTCTGTTAAGCAGTTTACCAGGACACTGTAAATGATGAAATCTCATTGGTATTTTTTTAATTCTAAGGAAAATTATATTAAGTGAAAGAATTAGGTAGAATTAGTAGACTGTTCATAGCGGCTGAGCTGGCATAGCGCTCATGTGTTACAGTCTCCCAGTAAAACTCAAGTTTGTTTCATCTTCAGTATTTCTAAGCACCTGGTCAAATAACTAAAAATAATACCATCTGAAAAAGAGGCATTTTCTCTGCTGGTGGCATGAGCATCAGCGAAGCTGCTTAACTAATTGCATGGAGATTTTGCAGTGAAACAGGATTCCTAGACTCACCTTAAACCCATCACTCTAGTGCAAGCACATGCTATGATGGGTACGAAGTAGACGTAAACAACACCATTTTTATAAAATTATAACTCTTCTTGAATGAACCAATTATTTTTGAAAGGGATAAAGAAAAATATAATGCACTATATCAGCTATGCAACACAAGATCTATTATCACTTTAATCTATTTACCTTTAATGTTTCACAGGATGAAAAGTTACTGAAAGTTTAAAAGTGCAACATAGTTCAAAGTTCTGAGACAAAGGAGAATGGGGGGGTTGCCTAAACAGCTTGGATTTTTAAACTGGGACAGCAGCTGAGAACTTACTTTCGTTTACTGTACTATTTAGTATATATTTTAATTCCATATACATATTAATATGCTATTAATATGTATATATGGCATATATTAATATAATATCCAGCATATATTTTAATTCCAGAGCGCTGTAGCACACTGTATCTTAGTATATCGGCATTTTTGTCAGAAGTAAGGAAATGCAAAAGTATCCAAATACATTTTTATGTTTTGTGATTTATTATTTAAAATACCAATTTCTAGTGTAATTACTTTCAGAACAGTTAATTTTTTTAATCCTCTTCATTATATTCAAAGGAGTTCTTTCATCATTTAAATATTTTTAGTTGGGGGGGCAGGAAAGAAGAAGAAAAGAAAGGAAGAAAAAAACTGTGACTAAAGAAAGCACGAAAGAAACAATTTTCTTCTGTGCACAGAACAGGTAGATTGCAAATGTTACTATGATTGATCTTCTCAACTAGAGAAAATTATTAGAAATTTTTCTGCTATTGTTTTACTTCAGGGGAAAATTTCCCTTTGCCTTTTTTCAGATATCTTTAGAAAGCAGAAAAAAATTCAAGGCTTACATTTAAAATATTATTTTTCTGCAAGATTTTGTGATATCAGTTTTGACCAAGAAACATTATTACAGACATGAAAAAACAGCTAAACTTTACTCCTTTTTTAATCTTTGCTCATCTATTGTGCCATTGGTTAGGTACTTGACATAACTCCTTGGCAGTCAATGGTTTATTTTCTGAGGTCCATGGCTGCTGGCAGGCACCATTTTATTAAAATGTGAACTTCTTCCCACAGGTTCAACTTCACACATGTTAGTTGACCAAATATTATTTACGAGCTTACATGACAAGACACTACAGCATTTGAATTTCAGTGTCATTTTCAATTGGTTCCCTGTATTCTTGCATGAGCTTGAGTGTTGGTAACATGCATATATTATGTTGATTTACTATAATGTAACTATAAGAAATCTGCATTTTTATTTTTTCATATTATTTTTATGAAATAGTCAACAAACCCTTAAAATCAAAACATTTCAGCCTGCCAAAATGACAAGCAGTTAGCAGTTGGAGTGGCAGATTTCCTTTCAGAATAACAGGTTTTCTACTGAAGTACTATAACAGACACACCAGAAAGCTGGTTGCTACTTAAAAAGTTCCAGATACAGAGATACACAGTTCAGCGAAAAGCTATGACTAACCTTGCCTGACTGCATAATAATTTCTTATTATATTGATTTATTCTTTCACTATTAAAATAAGACACTTACTTGTTATGGAAAGTTCCAGCCCTCAGCTGTGTGAATGGTAGAATGACAGAATAATACAATCACACAGAGTATTTCAGAAGTTAGCAGTACCACCTGTATGTGATACTAATCTTATCTTTTCCTCAGCCTCTTCAAATCTAACAGTTAAGCAGAGTGGGAAATGTATCTTAAGATCTGACCAAGAACCCTCCTTTTCCTTGGGATAAAATATCAAGATGAGTAACAGACATCACCATTGCTGCAAATGATGGACATTTTTAGATGCTTGCTTGTTTCCTAACATCAAAATACTTACGTAGAGTGGATGCCACTTTAGCTGTTATTTTTTCTTCCCTGAAACAAGAAAAAGGGAAAAGAAAGCTTAATATAATATTTTTAAAATTAATGTATTTGCTTAAGGAAAAGAGTGGTTTCTGAAAGTTTTTCATTAAAACATTATGTGGTACTGCATCAGTCAATCACATCCAAACAACAAAACGTGTCGGTCTCTGTGCTCCAACGGGTCCATCAGCTGTATCCCCTCAGGTGCAGGCAGTGCAGCCAAGTGCTCATTGTGCATGGCCTTGAGTGTCTGCATGACTATGATTAAAACATGATCTAAATTGATGAGGATGTTTTTTAATGGTAAGAAAAAAAGATATAAATGCCATGAAACAGTATGATGTGTCTGCTCCAAAAAGCCCGAGACTGGAAAAACCCCCAGTTCCATAAAACATTTCCTCTGAACTAGCATTTTGCTGTGATCAATTAATAATAATTACAACACACATAATTACAGCGATTCACTTCAATAGCTGACTGCTGCATGGCCATGTTCTCTGTAGCTTAATGGAGTGGGAGAGGAACTGGACTGTGACTGCTGGATTCATTTGCCACTGGCTGTAGGTCAGGACAGTATAAATAAAAGACACAAAAAGGATGGATTTGACACAAAAGAAAGTACAGTGAAATCAGAAGTTCTACTTTTTTGAAACTTCTACGTGAAAGATGTTAAGCAATTTACATAGATAAGCACAGTAACATATCCCTAGATCTTCATATTATGTTTCATTTTTTATGTAAAGCACTTCTGAATTAATTCAAAGTACTCATACTGTGTGTTTTATCTGTTAGGAAAAGTTGGAAGTATTTATCCATTTTGTTTAACTGGTTTTCTATCTTTAAAAAGTTCTATTAGATATGTCTTTGTAGATTTATTTTTAACGTATCTTTGACGGAGCCTGAAGCTAGGAGAAAATGAATTATCCCTCTTTCTTTCCTTCCTAATTTCTAATAATAAAAGCAACTTAGTGACTAAGGCCACAGAAATTCATAGCCAACCCCATCCATGGAGAAAGCATGCTTTGTACTGTCATCATCAATGCAACACCTGAGCAGTCCTGTGTTTCTGGCTTTACTGAATATCTGCTATAATTAGGAAACAACAGAGAAAGATGACAGAAAACACAAAATATAAAACACACATCACAGGTCATCTGGCATGCTGGTGCTGGCCCTGAAGAGCTTCCTCAGAGTAGAACTGACACCCCAGGGCTGGATGTCCAAGCTCTCCACATGACTTTGGTAGACGGTTAAGCACATCAGCCTGGGAGTCTAACAGAAAGAGAAGGGTATTTATTGCCTTACATAGACATACAAAGACTTTCCCTCGTATCTCAACTTCTCCACAGCTTTGAATCTTAATTCTGAATTTCAAGGAGACATCTTTTCCACAGCTCCATAACCCTCCAGAGAAATGCTGCTTGCATTTTACTTTACATGAGAATAGAAGTTATTTATTTATATGAATATATGGCTGGCAAAATATCTCAGGAGGATGGCTCTGCTGCTCTTCCTCTTGAAACTTTGCTACTTGGTAGACAGATGTTTACAGAAACACCTGTAAACAGGTGTTTGGGCCAAGGAGAAGATATGGAAAAAGAAACATTGATTTGTAAACAATAATACATTCAGTTAGAACAAGTCCAAATTCTGATTTCTATTCTAAAATATGCAGAAAATTAAACTGTATGTAGCAGCACATAAGTTTGTTTGCAGAAAACTAAAAGGTGAATGCCTTTATGAGTTAGCTACTGTGTTCCATCACATCCCATGCACATCAGTGACATAAATTCCCTGTTTGATAGACGTATATGAGACACTACAGCAATGAAATATATACAGAAAGAGCAAAACAGTGGCATTAAGAAAGTTTCTCATACCATAAGCACACTACCTCAACAGAGCCACTAACCTTTGAAGAGGAACAGGAATGTACTGTTTCTCTCCACCTTGCCTGGAGGGAATAACATAACTCACACCATCAGTTTTCAGTCTACAATTGGTCTTTGTATTTCTGAACAGTGTATCGGGGATTGCTACAACCATTGCATGCAGTCACAGGAGGGTAAGACAAAAACATTCTCAGTTTCCTAAGCATCCTCTATTTTCTCCCTACAAAGTCTCGGGAAAACAGAGTCCCAAAGTAATGAAATTAAAACTATCAAAGGAACTCAAGCTCTACATTTACTTTACATTTCCTACTAATATTGTTTCTTAAGCTCTTCCTAGTGACTGTCATATTAGCATGCATTTTCTATTAATATGAAATAGATCATATAAAACTGGCTACAAAGTTTGTAACAAAACCTTTTTGTTTGTGGTATACTTATTCTCAGATGTCCTTGCCTCTGGTAATATATTTAGAAGGCTTTGTTAACATAATCCAAGGGGTATCTTAAAAATTGAACTAACAGAATTCAGGAAAAGATTGTATCTCAAAACATTAAACACATTCTTCCTACACAAAACTGAGCTGGTTACAATAATTGAAAAGATTTGATAAAGACAAAAGTCCAAATTACAGCACCTATTGAGCAGCTTTAAGTTCCACATATAATAATTATCCTGTAAAGGTATACCAAATAACCCAAGACTTTGGCAAGATTTTTACAGTTACTACCTAAAAATCAGAATTATCAGGCAGTTTCTTTGATGTACCATCATAAAAGATCTTCAGCTTGAAGCATACATCCTTGCTGTATTCTAATGATAGCTTTGCTTTACAAACAACAGACTTGAAAGATCTGGCATATTGCAATGCAGTTTTTATTAGTGTCACATTTACTCTGGTTTTCACATAAATAAACACCTTTTTAACAAGAAAGTTAACGTTAGCTGGTAATGTCAGTACTAAGTAGGCAGATTTTTAATAAACTCAAGTTCATATACACTGACGTGTTAACAAAAGGGTTTCAAACTCTTGAACCTACAATGCAATCCAGCATCAAACCAGGTTGCATATAAAATCTGTAGTGAGGCCCTGAAGCTTTGGCTTTTTGGCTTTTTGGCTTTTTGGCATTTTGTTTTTGGTTTTCTGTCTTTTTTTCTGGCACAATTGAGATTATATATTAAATTGTGATATAAAAGAGCAACTATTTTACATAAAAGTGATTGAAAACAACTCTTGTCAGGCATCAAGAAGTCTTTGTCTTTTCAAACTTATTTCAGACAGACAGGAGACAAAAAAAGCGATATTTTAATCAGTAAGTGCTACAAATCAGCTAATTAAAAAGTGCACCAAGAATGCTTGCTTATTGATTTATAACCAATTCATGTCTCCAGAAGCCTTTGACTGGGACAGATAATTACTGCAAGAGCTGGTGAAGGCCAAAGGCTTAGTACAATTCATGGCTTCATTTTAAATTTTCTTAAAAGTAATGATGTCATGTCATATGCAACAGAATTAGATTGTCCTATGAATTACTTAGGCTTCAAGAAGTCTCTGAGCCTGGGAAAATAAGACTTTAGTATTTTAAATTGGACTCTAAGCCTTCAAGGCTTTGTGGGAACAAAGAGAGAAATTCTGAATGTCTTTTAACGAGTTTGGAAAGAAGCTTCTAGCTATTGAAATGAAGTTTTTAATAGCTTTAAAAGATGTTCTTAATTTTTTGCCATGTAAGCTTCTAGGTGCATTTTAAAGACCTCTGCTCTAAATCTTCTACTTTAATAGCTTCGCTCTTTTCAGAAAGACAAATGGAACAATTGTCAGAAATTTTTTTTTTTGATGCAAATCACAAAGCTTGCACCTTGCTATAACTATACAAATAATGATATAGTAGACGCTTTTTAATTGAGTATTCCAAGATGCCTTTAACAAGGAGCTAGGGAACTTGGTATCAATAACATTTTTAGCAACAGCAGCATGAAGTTATTCTCAGTGCCCTATAAAGTACAGTATGTGTGTTCTGATCTTTTTCTTGAGTGCTATTGGCAGTATTTTCTGGTGTTTTTTGGTTGATGTTTTGTTGTTGTTGTTTTTTTCTTTTTTTTTTTTTTTGCCACAGAGCAATCAAAACCATACTTAACTGAAACATAAATAAATCTATGAAAGGTTGCCTGCCACTCACACATAAAACTTTTAAATAAGACTATTTTTTTTCCAAAGGTTCTCTTGTTTTTGTGCTTAAATGAAAAAATGTTTTTAGACAGCCATCATGTTTACCTAATTGTGCAATTGTTCTTTTGTGGTAGAGTTATTAGCCTTTTATTTTCCATATTTCTGAACACTCAAGTAAGCCGAAGTGTTACACACAGCAGTCAAGGGCATCATAAGCTGACATTGTACACAGGAGCATGTACCATAGTATGAATCTCAGTCCCTGGGAGTTACACTCTGATTTTGTGGGAATGCCTATGTGTTCTCCAAAGCTCAGTATCACCTGTTATGAGAATCATAATTGCATCATGGCATTTGTCATCTGATCACACACCTCATCATGTCATAATGATCTAATTCATGGTTATCACACACCTGATTAATGCAGGTGTTAACTGAGAGGCTAGAGAAAGCCACTGTTTGTAGTCATTTGACCTTATAACATTTCAAGACAGTACCATGAAAACTGGTGTTTAGGAATACAGACAACGCTGGAAAGGCCTGTTTAAGTCCTCGCTATTGGAGTATATAGTCTGTAGTATTTCCAGTGTCACACAGCAGTGATTTGTATCCAATTCAGGAACTCAGTATTTGGTTTCTCCTTTGTCAACTGCAACTGACAGCTCCAACAGCTCTTTAAAAGTAACAACCAAGTCAGTGAACTTTGACCCCTGGGATAAAACTTTTTAACCCCTTTTTAAATCTGGAGTGGCGTCATACAAATAAGAACAGGAAATAAAGGTCAATTATCATCAGCAATCAAGTGAATCACACATTTATCACAATTTTAAGGTACAGGTTCTGAAGTCCTCATTCTGTACTTGTGTTGAGCCACAATTTCAGAGCCATCCCTCAGAGAGCTGTAGAAGGAAATAATACAATTTTTTGCTGTCTCTTGCCTGTGCAGAGTACTCAACTGTCATACTTTCAGAAAATATCTATAAATATGGATTCCAGAGTTTTACAATGCCCCATAAAGTTTTTCCAAATTACACTCCAAATTTTTATAGGAACTTAACACTTTGCATAAAATTTATTAATTAAAATCTTTTGGGTCCTATGGTTCAATTGAACCCTTTTTTTTTTTTTCTTTTTTTTTTTCTTTGTCAAGAGAAAACTTTCTTTATGGTAAGCTCCTAATAAACAATATTTTTATTCAATCTTGGTAATGTGTTGGTATTTTGTAGTATTATGCATTTTAGAGAGTTGTGGAATTATAACTTTGTTTATGACCCTGTGCTGTTTCTATTTGCCACATCTTCTTAAAGAAAAACCTGCCAAAAATAGTATTTTCTGCTACAATCTGCAGACTCAGCTGAATTTTACTAGAAGGCAAGTATGCTCAACAAAAGAAGAAAACACTCAATATATTTCAAAATCAGGCTCTGGGTATGCTTAAGTTCTTAATGCACTTCTGTGAAAATCAGTGGTTTTCATTTTCATAAGGTTCTCTCTTCCACATTCACCAGAGCTAAATTATGCACTAGCAATTTCGGCCAAGAGAATTCAGAAGAAAGAAAAGAGTGTCCTTTTAAACTGCCATTGTTACCAACAATGGGATACTCAGACTTCAATAGTTAGATTGCAGCACTTTAAAATGATCACCTGTTCTTTTCCAAAAGTACACCAGAGAAGATGGGACAAGCAAATCTGAATGCAGATTTTGAATAACCTGAAGTGTGATAGAGTTCAGATGTAAAGATAAGACTTGAACTTACAGAAAATTGAGTTGGTTGCAAAATTCACATCTGGCTTTAGATGGCACTTCTCAGGGATGCTTAGAGGCTTCTAAAGTTTAATCTTGGCATCAGCCTGACACTATTACAAGAATTATAAGATGATAGTCCAGTTATATGCACACTACCTACTTCTAAGCAGAAACAGAAATTTCCTTGAGGAATAAATCAAAAATCAGTCATCACCCCTTCCCCAACTAGCATAAATTATATACTGGTTTAAGAAATTTTTAAAGAAAAACCAAAGTATAGTAGGAAGTATAGTAGGAGACACTCAGAATGCTTTAAAATTAGTGCTAATCTCTGCTCGCATTCACACAATTTCATAAACACGTTATTGCAGTTCATAGATTTGGTTGATGTTCCATTTAATGGAGCAGATGATGTAAGAGATCTGATGTCTGTCTACATACAACAATAGTTAGAGAGTAATGACCTCCTTTGCTTCTGTTTATAGTGGCACCCTGTCGGGCACTTTCAGTTCGGCAATGCTGTACTCAAAAACAGAGAAGGGGAGATAGAGGGAGGTGGTGTACACAATCCTTTTTTCAAAAATGTTTAAATTTTCACTGTCCAAAATTAGTATTTTTACCTAGTGAAGCAAGCAAAATAAGCGTTGTATGACCTTACCACGCTTTGATTATAACAGTGGATTTTGTAAGTTAACTAACATTTCCGCTAATTTTATGTTTCCTTTTTTAACCCCAAGTTCCAGATACTTGCATAACTAAGAGACTTTGAATAGGCAAAAAAAATTTAAGACACTTCAAGAAAGAAAAAAAAAATTCAAAAAAATCCTGTGCTCTGATAAAGGACTAATTTAGGAAGGGTTAGGTTTTGGGCTACAGCTTCCATTATAAGATTTCAAACTCATCGTGTCAGTGTCAATGTTTTGGGTTTTTTTGTTTGGAAGTGAAGTAAATATTTCTCATTTTTTTTTCCCTTTTCAAGCATTTCAGTGACCACAGGATCTCTGAGCAACTTTAGAGTGTCCTTTTCCTGTCTTTATATCTGTTAAAATTGAAAGCCATCATAGATTTTAAATCTATATTTATTTTGGGAGAAATTGAGAGCAAATAGTCATTCTAGCTTCATATTTCCTCTCTTTCTTTATTTGAATGTGGCCAATAAAGTCACATGGTGCTAAACACCTAAAGTGCAACCAAGATTGTGGCAAATGAAAACGTGAATTTCTGCATTTATGAACCTAAGCTGATCAACACAATGCACACTAGGTTTTTCTTGTTATGAAAACAGACAACACATAGCAGGTTGCAATGATCTTTCCTGTTCAAATCAAATTTTTATTAATGTTTTTCTCATTTGCAATCCCTAGTCCAGAACCATGGAAGAGGCAATAGAATATCTACTAGGTTCACATCTGAAATACTGCAAATGATGAATGAACTATTGTACCAACATAGTTAATGTTGGTATTTTAATTCCTATGGACCACAAAATTCATTATGTGTACTGATCACAGACAGTCTACTGAGATTTGAGGCACCTTCGAAAGAACTGAAATAGCAGTGCAGATATTAAAGGTTTTCCTTAGGTTTCTAGCAACTGACAAGTGTTCTAAACACTGAGAGTTATAAAATGTACAATATCTATAGCTAATCAAGAAATAAAAAGGGCCGAACGTCACAGACTGACATAGGAACAGAAAACTCATTAGGACCGTCTGGACCATTGAGTCTAGCTATCTGCAGCAACCAAAACAGAGATATCTATTTTTAAAAGGGATTCTCAGAGCATCTGTTCCGTAAGAGAAGACAGCCTAGTTGTGACTCAGGTTCAGAGGGAATAAAGTGAGATGAAGATCATTAAAATGAAAATTCATTTAAATGAAAAGTTATCTGTGATCTAAGGAGAATTATTATTTTAGTTTAGAAAAAGCTGTGTGTCAAGGAACATTGTCAAAAAAAAAAAAAAAAAAAAAAAAAAAAAAGGCAAGAAATCAACCAGTATGGACAAACTCAAACTCTGGGCTATCCTGTAAAAGGGAGTTATAGTTTTGACTTTAATGATTATATTTATCTCTCTTAAAGACGGATCACTGATGCCATACTGGGTAACACCTAAGAAGTCCAACTTGGTACACTGTCTTAATAATACAAAGAAGTTAATACACAGAGAAGTGTATCTGCTTCGTTAATGAGACATAAGAATGTGTTGTTGGGCTCTTGAGGATGACTAATCTGGTATACGGTCTGAAAGGCTAAACTATAACTCCAGTGCTAATCAGTGGGGGCTTTATTTTGTTGGGGTTTGTGGGTTTTTTGTGTTTGTTTGTTTTTGGTTTGTTTTTTTAACAATGGAACAGTACTGTCAACACACTGCCATTAATAGAGGAGATATAGCTGGTTCTGTTTGGAATTGGTGTTATCTAATATGTTTCCCTGGGACTAAGAAAGGTATTAAGGAAAATAAAAATGACACCAGAGTTTTTTACAACCCAACTGCAAATCACTTGTTCATAGTATTATGAAAGATGAATCCACCAGTCTGAAATAAAAACATTTAAGTGCTCATCTGTGGACTGATGTTGCCATTACAAGTAGTTTTGAGAAAATTTTAAACTTCAACATAACAATTTTATGAAGCCAATTGTAAAACAATTTATGCATGATATATAGCTCACTTTTTGAAAAACATTTGTCAGATGACATGTCAATCACAGCCTGCTAGTCAGCATTCAGAAGGAGGAACTCAATCTTCCTATCACAAAGAAAGAACAAAGGAAGATGGATGGGGAAAAATAAAAGGATAGAAATGAAATCATGGAATGAATTTTTTTTCTTTGCTTCATTCTCTGTCTCCTTTGTTTCTTCTTTTCTCATGTTCCTTTCTTTGTCCATTGATTTTTTCCTTCATCTTGTTGTTGTATTTTTTATTAATAGCATACTATTATTGCACCTGAATCTTTCCAAGTTCTTTCTGGGGGATGTTTCTCATAGCAAATAAAAGATTAAAGGTAACTGTGTTGCACATTTCTTCTCCGATTTCTTTCATCTTTGGATTTCCTTTAGAAAACATTAATAATAAAGCTAGACTAACATCTCCATCTTTCAATTCTTTGTCTAATTGTCATCTTTTTTCTCTGACTTCAGAGATCCAGAAGTCCAAAATGATGTCTTGGCTTTTTAAAGAGTGTACTTAGTTCTTTGGCCATGAATCAATTTTAAATTAAAACGAGTTTTGTAGTATTGCTTTCAACTGCAAAATGTTAAAAGCCTTTGAAGACTTAGCGTTGCAAAACATGACTCCACAGAGCACAGATCCTCATATACTGCATGTTAAGAATTCTTTGGAAATTTCACACAGTACCAAATCATTATCACTAAAACTCTTGCTAATACTGAAACCAGTTAGGAGAAAAAAGTGTGTCTCTGAGATTTCTGACTCAAGCTTAAAAAGGAAAGTGAATAAGTTAGATATAAAACCATAGACAGGAAAGCAATTTATGTTAGAGCAGTAAATTTTAGAAAAGCTCTATACCCAGTAACTATAACCAAAGCTAGATAAAGTGACTAGTGGTGTTTTACAGGGAAACAGTACTCAGTGGCATAAAAGGTGCTGCACTTGGCATAACAGATTAATTTCTGATTAACATATATTGCATGATGTATATGAACATACAGAACATCTCAAGTGTTAAATTCGGAAGCCTTGGACTCCCAGATTTATCCCATTGCCAACTGCTGTTATGATTCTCAGTGTAGACAGTAAAGTTTCAAAGCAGAGTTTCCTCTCAATAGTTAATTACCTTATTTACTGAGAAGGCAGCAATTGTTTTAAATGCATGGAGTATAAAGAAAACAGATTATGAGAACACATTCTGACATGGACGTAATATGCACTTGTGTAAATTCATTCTGAAACGAAGGACTCTTGGTTTGCTTGCAAGCTTTTACCTGTATTAGTGTCACAGCAAAATGCTATGCACTAGGATTCCCTGTCCATATAAACCAAGGCACTGTGGTACAAAGTTTTGGCACCTGGTATCAACCACAGGTGTTTATAATTGGTAAAATATACAGTAAACATCTGCTCTTTTGATTGCTTAAGCCTAGATTCACAGATCTATTTGTGTCAGGAGGCACATTTGTTTTCTTCCTTTGTGGTTTTGTTTCCCAATTTCTATCCTACATTTCTGTCACTCCTATCTCTGTTATCTCTGAAAAACTTTCTGACTTTTTTGAAATATGTCATGACTAAATATGTCAGATGCAGCACTTCTTTTGACATTCCTGATGTCTCTCTTTATTTTTTCAGGTCTGGCTTAGTATTCCCTAAAATATTTTCTCATATGTATTCACTCATTTTTGATGGCTTCCTTTTCTCCCCTCCTATTGTAAATGTTTTAGCGTATATCTGTAAATGTTTTAGAGTGGGTAGCTACTCCAGATGCTCACAGAACTGTACAAGCTACATAATTATGAGTTCCTAAACCAGAATGACATATGCAACCACAGTCACTCAGTCTTACTGTATTACTACATTGTTCCAGATGCAAACATGATCATTCTGACATTTTTTTATAAAGCAGAATTTTGTAACTTTTTAACACCCACTACCACACAACACCAATTGTTTTAATGATTGCTGGAGGTTGCTTTTCCAGAGCTGTGCTGTGAACAGTCTTTCCCAGTATTTGTTTTCTGCCTGTTGTATGCCAGCTTCTGAGATCCCAAATCCACTCACTTCATACAACCTACTGTAGCAGCCACTCCTAGTATTTCTCCTTCACAAACTCTGAAGACTCCATGGCAGTAACAAAAACAGTTACTAATTTCTACTGCTTTGCTTTCTTTAGCCTAGAAACTGTTGTAGTCCCTCTGACCGCAGCTGGCTTCCTTCCTCCTGTCAATGTGCTGTGTTCTCTATTGGCAATGCCTCCGTTCATTCATAGAATCATAGAATGATAGAATCATTAAGGTTGGAAAAGACCTCAAGGATCATCAAGTCCAACCCAACACCACCTAACTCACTAAACCATGTCCCTAAGCACCACATCTACACGTTTCTTGAACACCTCCAGGGATGGTGACTCCACCACTTCCCTGGGCAGCCTGTTCCAATGCCTGATCACTCTTGCAGTGAAGAAATTTTTTTCTAATATCCAGCCTAAACCTCCCCTGGTGCAACTTGAGGCCATTTCCTCTTGTCCTGTCGCTTGTTACTTTAGAGAAGAGGCCAGCACCCACCTCACTACATTGTACCGCTGTCCTCAGTTAAAAACAACAAAACCGCATTTTGCTAATATCTAAGTCTGGATGATTTTATTGTCCTTTCACCAATGCTACATCATGCATTAAATGAGCTTGTTGGTGTTGGCTGAGGTCTCTGTGTTAGTGACAGCTGGAGACAAATCTGGGACTTTCTTTGCAGCAGGTGACAAACAACTATTTTCCTGGAAACTTGCCTCCTGAAAATCTGCAGTCACTCAAAATTCACAGTCTCTGTGGACAGGTAAAGAAAACTGATCCATAAACCTAAAAGCCTCAGTCCTCCATGTCATAAATGGATGCAGATGTCTCCTAATTGGGGTGCTCTGAAGTGTCTTTAGGAGACACCCACTTTTATTCTCTGGATATATAATCAGCCTAGGCAATTAACTGAGGCTCCCAAATTAGGTGTTTAATGTAGGCACCATGAAAAAATATTACGCATTGCAATCTGTAAGTTTAATGAAACCCTTTGGAAAAGGCCCCAGCTGGAAAGAAAAGTAACATCTTTAAACAACTTCAATTTTATATTCATACAACTTTTTTTCTTTCTTAAAAATGCACCAGGCAGTGAATTTCCAGCTAATTTGGAATTATGTGTAGTTGACTGCTTACGAATCACTAGTATATAAATATTCTTTAAGGCACCCTTTATGTCTGTACAGAAATTCATCCTTTTGAAGGCCATATTTTCTTCTTCTCTAATACTCTAAATGATTCCTATTTCCATGTAAAATGGTCCTTATATTTGTGTCTGGGAGCTAAATTATGGGTTTTTTTCTGTATGATCACAGTAATTCATACATCTTCCAAGTTAAACACATGGAAAAGGCATAGACTACTGCAATTCACACAGGAGGTTTGCCAGGCTGCTGTGTGGAGGATACTGTAGATCAGTGATATGTTGGTTCAGAGGGAAGTAGTTTATTCTGCTCATCACTTTTGCCATCATCTAACCATATGTCTTAGATATATAACAGATACAGCTTCTGTCTGGTCTCGATCACCATACTTTAAAACTTTTAGCTTGTTTTAAATCACGAACAAGAAGTAATTACAGGAATTTTAGACATGGGAAATAAATAGTAAAAATAGGAATTTAACCTAATAAGACATCCAAATCAAGCTAATTTTAATTCCTTAAGAACATTTATGTTTTGATTAGTAGCAAATGCTAATGAACTCCAAAAAAATCAAAATTGACCTGTAGATATATTTTATACTTTATGTATATATATACCTGTTTAAAACTTTGCAATGTTATGCCACCACAGTCAGCTTTGCACACTGTCTATATCTGAGCCCAATAAGACACCCGTTTTGTTAACAAATTAGTGATCTTATAAATGTTTCAACCTTTTAAGCCACTACTTAAACAGAGGAAAAAAAAATGTGGGATTCTATTGTTTTGCTTTTACTTACTGTTTTGCCTGTCATAGTAAGTAAATTTAATCTACATTATTAGTAACTGTCAACAGCATACTCTGAGCAGAAGGCAAATACAGCAGGTGGTAAAAAAAGAAGAGATGGCTGAAAGCAGAAAAGCAAAAAAAAAAAATGATTGCCACGAACTGCTAATCTAGTTTTACACAAATTTAAGACAAATTAAAATGCCTGCAAAACTTTCACTGAAGGCAAATACTTGAAAGAAGAGGAGATAAAATGACCAATTGTTGTTATAAGACCATTTGTCAGAAAGTTCGAGCTCTAAAAACCTTTTATAGTCTTTTAATTGCTTTAATGCAACTTCTGTAAATTTAACCTGTCAGACATTTTGAACCTCCTAAGTAATGGCTCATCTGACAACAAACCCATGGCAGAGAGAGGACTGTTACTCTGTTGACTAGCAAGTCAACAGGCGACCCTTTCAGTTTACTATACTTTTCAGTGGTCAACATTTAAACTTTTAAAATGTTTTTGCAGGTAATATATCACATGATATCGCTTGTGACAGCGAAAGCTGTTAGAGAACACACTCTCAAAAGACTTACAAAGAGTGATAAAAATCATGCTGTCTGACTTTTATGTTTCATAATCATCTGTTTTTCAGTAACATATCAAAACAGGGTATGCAGACAATTATGACTTTGCCAAAGAAGAAAAGTTTGGCAGCTTTTTTTTTTTTTTTTCCCCATTTCTGATGATGTATGCAGGTTGGGAGAAATGTGCCAAGCCTTTGACAGCTCTCCAGAGCCTGAAGGTCAATCTGCCTGGAGCCCAACACAGAATTTCACTTCTTCCAAATCTCACTTATTCCTCATGCCCAATATTCGACTTTTAGCACTGACAAAAATACCTTCAAAATAATTGGTTATAGTGGGGTTTGAAGATAGCTTTACCAAGCATTAGGTGGCTGCTGCTAAACGGTTCTTAAAATTCCTTTAATCCCAGAGGAACAATTATCTCTGTCTCTCATAAGACTCTGGAATGACTTGGCCCAATTTTGCTAAAAATTCAAACAACAAAATCTTCTTGCTTTGAAATTTAAAAACATACTAACAACAAGAATTTATTTCTTCCCAAAAGTTCTCTCAGATGTGTATCTTACCTACTTAACGACCAAATAGTGTACCGTCAAGGCCCAGTGACACCTGGATTGTCTACAGGGGTGACTTCTCTGTCCTACCCACACAATATGTATTGCCTTTGCACACCTATTTCTTTACTGAAGTCTTGATAAATGTAAAACATAGAAATGACAGGGAAAAAGGGGTTTAGACAAGAAGGAGTCCCAGCCCTTCACAACCTACCAGGCTTCACACAGACAAAATGTCTCCTGTGAGGAAATTTCACCTTCACAGAGTTAAGGAACATTACAGACAAAAACCCATAGTGGGATCTGCACAGGCTGGATCAATGGGCCGAGGTCAATTGTATAAGGTTCAATATGGCCAAGTGCTGGGTCCCACATTTGAGTCACAACAACCCCATGCAATGTTGCAGGATTAGGGAACAGCGTCTGGAAAGCTGGCTGGTGTGGCAAATGATCTGGTGGTGGTGGCCAACAGACAGCTGAATATGAGCCAGCAGTGTGCCCAGGTGGCCAAGAAGGCCAATGGCATCCTGGCTTGTATCAGAAATAGTGTGGTCAGCAGGACCAAGGAAGTCATCAACCCCCTGTGCTTGGCACTGGTGAGGCCACACCTTGAATACTGTGTTCAGTTTTGGGCCACTCACTTCGAGAAAGACATTGAGGTGCTTCAGCCTGTTCAAAGAAAGGGAACGAAGCTGGTAAAGGGTCCAGAGCTCAAGTTTTATGAGGAGTGACTGAGGGAACTGAGGTTATTTAGCCTGGGGAAAAGGAGGCTGAGGAAGACCTTATCACTCTACACCCACCTGAAAGGAGGTTGTAGCGAGGTTGGTGTTGGTCTCTTCTCCCAAGTAAGAAGCAACAGGACAAGAGGAAATGGCTTCAAGTTGCACCAGGGGAGGCTTAGATTGGAAATTAGGAAAAATTTCTTCACAAAAAGTGTTGTTAAGCACAGTAACAGGCTGCCCAGGGAAGCAGTTAAGTCACCATCCCTGGAGGTGTTTAAAAGACATGTAGATGTGTCACCTAGGGAGATGGTTTAGTGACGGTCTTAGTGTTAAGTTAATGGTCAGACTCAATGATCTTAAGTGTCTTCTCAAACTTAAACTATTCTATGGTTCTGTGACTTTCCATTTATTCTTTGCTTTCACTTGACTGGTTCAAGAAGGGTGTCAAGCATTCCTTGGTAACAAAGGGCAATAAGGCTCATTTCAGAAAGGCTCCAGTTGCAAATGCTAGTTGCATTAGTCTCTAGCACCAGTTACTCCACCTTCCACTGTTGCCAGTGGGAGCCAGGCCAGCTGTTAGCAGCATAGCGGAGATAACGCCAGAATCCTTTGGAGGAATCCTAAATTTCTAAGGAAAGGAGTTACAGAAGAACTCCACAGGAGCTCTGCAACACGCAGGGAAGTTAGTGTTCAGATACTGCAGCGTAATTAAGGCAACTGGGACACAAAGTTTCACATTGTTTAGAACAAAATCCTAGATAAAGTCAGTCTTTTGTTATTCTTTTTACAGAAGTTTTTGCCTTTTGACAGATTGACAGGACAGATGGTCTCAGCGCTATGTCACTCCGACACAGAACTCTGTAGAGAACTCTTTTTTTTTTCCAGTTTTGATGTCTAAATTGCTTATATTTTTGAACTTCCAATATTACAATTAATGATTTTGTTTAAGTAAGCTGAGTAGCTTTATCTGAGTACTGAAAAAGAAAAGCTTTCATACAACTAGACTTCTAAAATCACCTTAAACCTTACCCTCAGGAGTTTTAATTATGTTGTAGGGACAGTCACCTTCCTGTTTTTTTAACATGAATTTTGACATATTTCTTATTAGAAAGTACTTTTTACTTTACCAGTGTAAACTATTCATGAATGCATAGGTCAGTGTGGGGATAGAAAACAGTCACAAGAGAGAGATGTCTCCATTCCCAGCTGCATCTGAGTCATAAGTAAGAAAATCCTTCTGTTGTTAATACATTCCTCCACATTTTAAAGTCTCATTATTTTGGATCTATATAACCGAAAAAAAAATTAAAGAATCATTCTATGAGCTTCCTAACACTGTCAGTCCTGTTAGGGTTGTTGTGTCTTGCAGCACAAATTTTATGGGATAATATTAATCTCCTGTGTTAAAGAAAAACAAAAAGGAACACTCCGTTCCTGCAATTCAAAGCTACAGAACTTGAAAGGAGAATAAAGAGAAATAAACTGCCACATTTCCTTTTGTTTTCATTAATAAAAAAGTACTTCTGTTTGCTGACCTAGATAAGCATGTATTTCCCTATGCAGTTTACTGTTGAACTGTAAGATTCACAAGAATAAGTGGACATTGAAGGAAAAAAAAAACACTTGATTTTTTAAAAGAATTAAGTTTTATGACTCCTAACAATTCTTGTACCTTAGCAAAAACGACCCCGAATAAAACAGAATCTAGTCTTACAGTTTCAAGTGTAAATTCACCTTGTTGCTATAAAGAATGGCTCCTATGCAAACAGGTCTGATAATAACTACGTGATAATATATAATGGAATTGGAAGGATTCATCTTTCTTTAAAGCAGCAAGTATGTCTTCCTCTCATAGTGTCAAACCTAGATGGAGATAGTGATCAAACATGGGTGTGACAGCTTCCTCAATGTCTCCCTGTGGGAGCTATTAACATATAAATTATGCACAAAAAAAGTCTTCAGTGCCTAGCCTGGTAAAAATTGTATATCATCATCTAGGAAACGTGGAATTAAATATTTCCAAAAAATAGAAAATATATTTCATAGGCAGTTTTACGTTTTTTTCTTCATTTAAATATATATATATATATTTTTTTTGTCAACAACTTTCTACTAGCTGTTTGAAAGTGACGGGTAAATCAGCTGTCCAGGGTCTTGGCCTGGAGCTTCCTCTTTGTACCAAATCATAGAGATGTGCTTAGTTCTAAAACCATCAAAGCCATTTCATTTCCAGAAAGCAAAAGACAAAGTTGAAAGGTTGGAAAGTGACTAAAAGAAATGTGACATTGCCCAGGACTCCCCAGACCAGCTTACTGGAACAATAATAATTATTGCAACTCAGAATCCAGACCTGCTCTAGTCAGCTGGAGACTTTATTACTTTTATAAGGTTGTACCAACCTGCTTTGAATTTGTGTAACAAGAAGAGAGTATTCTTCATTAAAGGTTTTTAATAAACAATAGTTATCGAGAGTTTACTTACGAAAGGTCTTTTCTCAATTTTTATTAATAAGGAAAGACCTATGTCATACTATACAAAGAACAATTCGCTAGAACACAACAAATACATTTAACCCATCAAGGTTTACCTGCACTAAACAACAAGAAGGGCAATTTCCAGGAAGGTAAGCAGGAGATCCACAGAGGATATTGTGCACTGTCCCAGGCTTCGTGACCACCCTATGCTAATGCTGTGAAGGGAAAGGTAAGCCTCAATTCAGACTTCAGCTGACTGACACAAGTAACTCATGAGATGGAGGAGACTGGACCTTTTTCTCTGCTGGGGGTAGAAGGAAGAACCGTTCCTCATCCTCTGAACTGTCCCTATATAATGCTCTGGAGAATGAACAGCATGTGAGTAACAGACAGGATCCAGGAAAAGACAACCATGCAAGGTTGATCCAGCCACCCACCCGTCTTAGAACTGGTGCCACCAGAAAAGCACATACAGTATTAGTAATTGGAGAATCCTTGCTGAGAGGCACCAAAGCATCCATTTGCCCTCCAGAAAATTTATCTAGAGGCATTTGCTGCCTAGCAGGATCTCATATTCATGACGTTACTGAGAGACTGCCAAGTTGGGTGAACCCTACAGGTTGTCATGTGTTTCTACTATTCCATGTAGGGTCTAGTGATACTTGATGAAGCAACTTAGAACCATCAAAAGAGACTGTATGTCCCTTGGATCAATGTTAAAACTATCTGGAACACAGATGGTGTTCTCTATCCTCCCAGTTAGAGGAAGGGGGCTCAAGAAGGAGACAAACTGAATGGGTGAATGCCTGGCTGCATGGCTGGTGCCATACTCAATTGTTTTGGCTTCTATGATCATGTATCAACCTTTGAGAAGGCAGGTCTGTTGGGAGATGACAGGATTCACCTGGCCAAGTGGGGCAAGAGGGTTTTTTCCAACAAGCTGGACAGACCTATAAGGAGATAAGATACTTTGTTAATCCAAGAGGTAGAAAACTTGACCAGAGGAGAAATGTTACTGGACCTCTTGTTTGTCAACACAGATGTATTAATTAGAAAGGCCATGATTGGTGGTAGCCTGGGCTACAGTGATCACGACCTGGTGAAATTCACAATCTGAAGGGATATGGGCCAGGCAATAAGTCAAGACCCTGAATTTTATGAGAGTTAACTTTCAACTGTTTAAGGAGTTAATGGATGGAACTCCCTGGGAAACTAAGAGATAAAGGACCAGAAGAGAGCTGGATGTTCTTTAAGGAAATTTTTCTTAGGGCATAAGAGCTCTTGATTCTCATGGGCGAGAAATCAGGAAAGGAAGGCAGGAGACCAGTATGTCTGACTAAGAACATTCTAGTCAAACTAAAGTGTAAGAAGGTAATATATAGGCAGTGAAACCAAGGACATATATCCTGAGAAGAATACAGGGACTCTGCCCAGAAGTGTAGGGATGGGATCAGGAAAGCTAAGGTATAGCTGGAGCTGAGTTTGTCAAGGAATGTGAAGAATAATAAAAAAGGTTTTTAGAAGCATGTTGGTCAGAAAAGGAAGATTAAAAAAAATCTACCCTAGTCCTAATATATAAGACAGGTGAATGAGTGACAACTGACATAGAGAAGGCTGAGGAACCAAAAAAAAATATTTCACCTCAGTTTTCACTGGCAATAATTCATTGTACATCTCTCAAGTCCATGAACCTCAAGACAGGGGTTGGGGCAACAAAGTCCCTCCTAGCATAAGAGATCAGGTTTCAGACCACCTGAAGAACATACACAAGTCCATGGGTCTCAATAAGATGTATCCCAGATTCCTGAGGGAACTGGCAGATGTAGTTGCTAAGTGACTCTCCATCACATTTAAAAAGTGATGGCAGCCTAGCAAAGTCCTGTTCCTGGAGAAAAGGGAATATCCCATCCATTTTTAAAAAGGACAATAAGGAGGACCCAGGGAAATACCAACCCATCAGCTTCTCCTCAATGCCCAATAAGATTATGGTATCGTTCCTACTTAAAATTGTGTTGAAGCATATGGAAGATAGGGAAGTGACTAGAGACAGACAACATGGCTTCATTAAGGGGAAATTGTTCCTTGCTAATTGACTGGCCTTCTACAATGAAATGACTGCATCAGTGGACAAAGGAAGAGCTATGGATGTCATCTGCCTGGACCTCTGTAAGGCCTTTGATACAGTTACCCAGAACATTCTTACCTCTAAATTGGAGAGATATGGGTTTGTTGGATGGACTTTAGATGGACAAGGAACTGACTGTATGACTGTGTCCAAAGAGTTACAGTCAATGGCTCAATGTCTAAGTTGAAACCAGTAAAGAGTAGTGTCCCTCAAGGGTCCATACTGAGACCAACACTATTTAATATCTTCATCAATGTCATAGTGGAATTGAGCGCACCCTCAGCAAGTTTGCAGACAGCACAATGCTGAATGGTGTAGTTGATTTGCTTGAGGGAAGGGATGCCATATAGAGGGACCTTGACAGACTTTGACAGGAGTGGACCCAAGGTCCTGCACCTGGGTCAAAGCAATCTTCAATATCAATATAGACTAGGGGATTGAGAGCAGCCCTGTGGAGAAGGACTTGGGGGTACTGATGGATTAAAAATGGAATGTGAGCCAGCAGTGTGCACTTGAAGCACAGAAAGCCAATCATATCCTGGTCTGCATCAAAAGAAGCCTGAACAGCACGGCAAGGGAAGCGATTCTCCCCTTCTACTCTCTTCTTGTGAGACCCCACTTGAGTACTGCATGCGGCTCTGGGGTCCCCAGTACAGTAAACACAGGGAACTGTTGGAGCGACTCGAGAAGAGGGCCGTGAAAATGGTCAGAGGGCTGGAGCACCTCTCCAAAGAAGAAAGGCTGAGAGATTTGGGTTTGGTCAGCCTGGAGAAGAGAAGGCTCCAGGGAGACTTTATTGCAGCTCCATTTCAATACATGAAGAATGCTTATATGAAAGATGTAGAGTGGCTTTTTACTAGGTCCTGCAGTGACAGGACAAAACCCAATGTTTTAAACTCAAAGAAGGCAGATTTAGATTAGACATAAGGAAGAAGTTCTTTACAATGGAGATGGTAAGACACTAAAACTGGTTGTGCAGAGAATTTGTGGATGTTTCATCACTGGAAGTTAGGTTGGACAGAGCTTTGAGCAACCTATCTAGTGAAAGATATACCTACCCCTTGCAAGGGTGTTGGAGTAGATGATCTTTGAAGGTCCCTTTCCAATCCAAACTGGTTTATGATTCCGTGATTCTATGATACATTGTAAGACTCATGATGATGATGCTACATATTTTGTTATCATATTGATACATGAAACATTTTCAAAGCTGCAGCATTTAACTTCATGTGTTTTATTTTTGTACTTAACATGATTTAGAAAAATAAAGAGCAAGATTGATGGCATCAGCATGGTTTACTGCCTGTAAGAAGCATGGCACTTTTTATCAAGAAGTTATTCCAAGACCATCATATATTTGTTAGAATATAACTAAAGCAATTAATTTTGAAGGTTTACTTGTTAGCTTAGTTGAATATATACATGAGCAATAAAATGCAAATCTGCACTTGACACTTTGATTCTGAACACGGCACTCTACTGTAGCAAAACAAGTCTTTCTCAAGACGTGCATCAGCAAGTATTTTTTTTTCCAGATTATTCTTTATGGTGGGCTTTTCTGTGTGAACAATACCAGTGGTACTCACTGTTGTTGCAAAAGTATTGGAAAAACTATTGTGCTCCTGACAAGTCTGTAAGAAGTGAAGGCTTCTGGTATTTTGCTGGTGCTCTCAAAGCCAACTACAAAATAGATTTATGCATATAAAATATATTAACTACTATAAAAGAATGACTTCTCATAGGCGTCCTCGAAGCAGTGTGGCTAGTTTAGAAATACTATTTAAAGTCTCTCAATTAAAAATACTATCTGCAGTTATTACTGTGGTCTTTCAATTTTCTCTCACTCCTTGCAATGCTGGAAAATGCTATAAAGCTTTTAATTTTTAGTGTCCCATTTTTATAAACTGTTTTTTTCCTAATTAGTTTGACTGTAAATTTCATGTTACAAGTATTTTTGTCTTGAAATTTTATTAATTTTATTTAAGCCATAATGGCAAAAACTTGTAAACCCATCATTCACACTATTTATTCTTGAAGATGTATAAATAAATCATCTTACCTCCCACTGCACAGGATATTTTTTTTAGTCTTCTATTTGTTAGACCACACACGGCTTTTTCAGCAGCACAGCTATTCCCATCCTTCTTCTTTTCAGTCAGACCAGTCAAGGAAGAATTCACCCAAATCTCACCTGCAGGACTTACAAGAACTTTTTGAATTTCAGTATGAATTTTCAAACCATTCAAAGGTTGAGAAGTCTGTTTTGTATAAATCTACATTTAACAACCTATCATTAACATATGTGAAGATACTATGTCTTACAGAAGCAATCTTAACGTTACAGTAGTTCAATGCCTGAAGTATCTAAAAACAGGTCAGTTTACATATATCAGAAGTTCATTTGTCAAAATTGCAAATTTCCCCAAAACCTAGGGCAATTAACCTATAAAAAAAGCAAAATATCATGAGATAGTATTAGACAGAAGATTTTTATTAGACAGATAAGTTTTTTATTTTGATTTAAAAACTGAAAGTTAGTTAGCATTTATGAAAGGAAAGCTAATTACAGACCTGAGTTTAAATGCGCTATCTCCAGTCCATAGTGATTGTCTCAGAAGCCTAAATGCTACATTAGTGGTCAAACAACATTTCTGAAGCTAAGATTTCAAATACCATATTTAGACCTTTTATCATGCATTCGTCATGCTGTTTAACTAAGGCTTAGCAAACAAATAATCTCGTTGATCTAAAGGAACAATTTGCTGTAAATATTTATCAACAGAAATCAGATGGTACATCCAGGTATTCTGGAACAAATGTTGCATATTTAAAAAATGTATCACTACCAGGGTTCTCTAAAGTGCTCTATTGCTGTAGCCATTTCTCCAGCAAGGCCGCAATTGAAACCAAAACAAGTGTCTAGTTTCATTTCTATTCATTTGTCTGTAGCTTGAGATTATTCTGGAGCATCACTAATTTGCAAAATTTTCATATAGCTTCCACTGAAATATCACAAGAGGTACATCTATCTAGGGATTCTGTAATTTTAATTGAAATTGAACTTATTTTGGAGACAATCAAATGTTAGCTTTTTAATGTCAGGTCTGTATAGCTAGGAAACATATACATCTATTTGGCTTTTTTTTTTTTTACTTTAAAATTGCTTTTTATTCCTCTTAACTATGCAAAAAAATTCAATTTGCTTCCAAAAATTCCTTCCTCTTTCCCGTTGTTGTAGATGCAAGACTTTTTACTTTTTTTCACTCTTGCATCTAAGATCTCTTTAGAAATTTGGAAAGAGTTAAAGAACTAAGCTAATGCCATTTAATGTTACGTTAAATTCTTCTAAGAGTAGAGAAACTAACATAGACATAAGGTGACTTTCTCAAGATCTATTCAGGAGATCACTGACAAAATATGGATTAAAGTCAAAAGCTTTTTATTTTATATAGTGTAACTTAATCACTGATTATATTCTCAAACTGCTTTGTTTAGTTACTTTTTAATAAAGATAATTACATTATTCAGAGCTTTTAATAAGTATTCTGCTACTCTTGTCTCTGGAAATGTGTTAAGATTTCATTTCCTTGGCTCATCATTTGCCTTTACCCACCTTCGCTTTAAATTGCAGGGACTGTTCATTTTGCTCACATCATTTCATTATTTCCTTCCTGATGATTAAATTAATAAAATTTTCCAAAACTGATAAAAAGGAAAACTTTAGTGACAAGTGCAATGCATCATTCACTAGGAGTTTTAGTGACCTGAGAGATTAACTGAATTATTATTCTACACCAATTTATGAGAGGCAAGTAACACAAAAAGACAAAATATTTCTTGCATTTAAAAAACTGCAAGGAATCCTCTCCTGCTTTATGCAAGAAGTCAGAAGCACCCAGAAGGAAAAATCAGTCCTTATAACAAATTTACTATTTATGTGAGCAATAAAGCTATGGGAAAAATAAGTTTTGTACATACAACTTTAACCATTGGAAGTTGCAATGACCAAAATTAAGCTGTGGGGTTTTTTAATTGCAGATATCAGGTAAAAATGTACTGGATTCAAAACACACAAAATACACACAGCTATAGCTACAATCAATCTAGCTTCAAATGAGCATCTTTAGGTGTGGCTTACCAATCAAGGGAGAGGGAAGACCAAGGAAGGAAACACTGACGTGAAACGTTTTCCCTCCTTTTCTCAGGTGAACAATGCAAAAAGATTCTTAGTCTAGTTCATCATTGCTTTTTTCATTGTTTCCTACAGTTGGCCACTGAACTGCTTATCTCTTTTGCTAGGTCACACCTAGAGAATCCCCAATGCAAGAAAGAAGTTAGAGGAGAAGCTCAGGAGTTAACATATCTTGTTTAACAAGGACAGGTTTTTCCTTGCTGCAGTCCTAACTGGAGCGTATATGACTTTTTGCATTTGGACAGATATGAACAAAGGACATACGATGGAATTTCCTCAGTGTTTTGCTTCTATTTGGTGCAGACACAAGTTATGAAAATACTGGAGGAATATAGATCACTGATCATTTGCTACTGCACAGGCTTTTGACACTGGTCACAGCTAGATGATTAGGAAGACACAAGAAAACAGACTGCTAGTGGTATCACTTTAAGAAAAGATAATTCCTCAAGTTTAATGGAAAAAACCCCCCACAAAACAAAAACCACAAAAACCCACCCCAAAACAAACCAGAACTTCCTCTAAATTTAGTGACTCACCGATGACTTGAAAAATTAAGTTTGCATTATAATTTTCCAATATCTATTTTCTAATGTCATTACCTAAGGCAAATGTTGTCATAACTGAAATAAAAATGAACACATTGCTTCATTTCTCTTGAGTCTGAGATAATTGTGGAGAATAACTAATAGTAATATTTCCTTATAAATTCTGCATTAATTGCATGAAATATATGAAGCTCCTTGATTCAGATGACATACGCTGTCCACTGGTTCCAAGTTCAATGTATATAAAATTATAAGGTATTTATATGTCTGTGTTTTAAATTTGTGGAGATTCAATAAAAAATTTCTATTCCTTCTTTAAATTGAAACACTTAAAAATTTCACACAGTGATATCTTTAGCTTCCAGTTTATCTTTATGAAAATGTTTTTCCAAATTCC
The DNA here is from genome assembly GCF_000699245.1 of Pterocles gutturalis. Lineage (NCBI taxonomy): Eukaryota > Metazoa > Chordata > Aves > Pterocliformes > Pteroclidae > Pterocles > Pterocles gutturalis. The sequence continues at coordinate 38,163 of NW_010140947.1, forward strand.
TAATAACTGTCATCCATAAGCGGTTTGAAAGATGGGTCTCAGCTATTACTTCAGTTATTTCTCTATATTCTACCCTGTTAAAATTTGGTTTTGTTTCAAGACAAAATGAAGAACTGACACTTTTCTCCACATAAGGGGAAAATTCCATATTTTCATTAGGAACTGGAAAAACACTTTGTAGTGTAGAAATATTCAATATAATATAGATAAATAAATATATTCATACAACTGGTGTTGATATACTCCAAAAGTTAAGTAAAATTATTCAAACTAATAGCCATCTGATGTGAAAATATTGTGTTTATTTTTAAAAGAATCTCTGAAACAATTTTGTGGAGATTGAATTCTCCTCTTAAAACATAATGATTTACATAAACTTGGATTTTCTATTATCTGTGTAAATTATCAAACACCTCTGGAAAGTACCTCGTCTTGTTGTTCTGGTAGATATACCCTTCCTGTGACATTTGTTTTCCAGACTCTAAGCAAGCATCAGGGAATGCTCTCCCAGCTGCTTACAATACCAGATTCCACGCCTTGAAAATATAATTTCTGTTATTTTTGAAGAAACATATTTTCCAGTCTACCAATCTGAGGTTTCTAAAATTTTTTTTTCACCGCCTACTGGGAACCTGTTGGTGGAAGAGGGTGGTGACTAAGATATTTAGAACACGTGAAATGCAGATATATTCATATTCATATTAAAAAAAGATTATCTGCAAAACTTTAAAAATTTTGGGATTGCTTAGAATAAAGACTATCACTTTATGTAAAATTCAGCTGCATGGAGTATGCAATGCACTGAGTTTTAATTTTATTTTTTCAGCACTCTCAATAGCATTTCAATTTGTTTTATAAAAGAAAAATATTTATTTTTATATCCCAGTCAATGCAGCCTTTTTAACTTATCTCTATAAATGTCTGAGACTCAAGATTCAGGTAAAATTGCCATAGGCAGCCCCACTTATCCTGCTAACCTGGGGTGAACCTTTTAGAATTCATTCCCCTCTAGGACAAAACAATTATTTTTTGCTAAGACAAATTCCTAACAAGCCCCTTCTGTCCTCAACTGTATGTAAGAGGCTTGTGCTTATGCTAATCGGATGCTGTGGAATCATAACCCCCTGCTGATACAAGTTTTAAAGTGTTAACAAAATTACTGTAAGCATTGCAGAAAATGTAAAATAAAAGGTTGCTGTTTTCCAAATATGCCATTCTTGAAAGTATGCAGTGGAATTCTTGGTGTGTGCATTCATCTAATATCAACTTATTTTCAATATAATTATGCAATTTAATAAAAGGAACTCTGCAGGAATATAAAAATTACTGTTCCTCCTCTTATATGGAAATAGTTAGAAGTTGCTTTTGTTTTCTTAAACAACTGAGGTTTACAGATATTTTCCTACTTAAACTTTGTAAAGCTTGTGCTCACCCCTAAGGGGACTTACAACCAGCTTAATGTTCACATTGTTAGAAAACGGAGATACTCCAGGGACAAGACAATAAAGCCAATCTTTCATAAACTCAAAATAATTTTTTCCCCATAATTCACTGATACACCCCCAAATCAGTTTATAACACTTTGGAGACTTTAAATTACAAACTTCACACTTGTCTTGATTTAAACATAAATAATGTAATAAATCAGTGTAATTATTTTTTCCTCTTTTTGTCTTTATAATGCAATATATACAGTTGTAAAACAGTGAAATACTGCCTGCCATAACCAGAAGGAAGGTCAAGTCAAGCTTAATCTGACCCAGAAATAGGTTGCCTTTATGTAGAAACAGACTAAGAAAAACATATTAACTTTGACGAACAGATTTCTTCTTTTCTTAAAAATTACGCAGCGTTTAAGAAAGCAAAGAGAAGTAGTTTTAAGTGACAAGTACGGTGTTTCATTTTCTCCAGCAAATTGTACATTTGGTTTTTTTCCCCCATCTCTTCTGGTACAAGTTTTAGGGAAGAAGTAAACAGATAAATGGAGGTGCAATCCAAAGGGAATTGCAGGAGAAGCAATTTTGTGTTGTCTGCACAGTTAGTTTCATGTTGTTTATTATTGCATTGATGTTGTTCTTTACTTGCATTCTCCTGGCTCTTATCTTCTAATAGTAATCAAGACCTCTTCATACTGTCTCTAAAAGCTTATTAGAATAATAGATCAACAAAAGGGATTTATATACATGGATTTCACAAAGGTAACCTTTCATGATTCTCCAACAGAAATTAAAATAATTTTGTTATTTAATTATGAAATACGTAGCCTCATTTTAGTCTTCTGTAGCATGAAACTATTGAAGCTGACATTTCACTTGCATTTACCCATGGGTTGATGAGCTCTGAGACTTAAGCACAGGCAACTGTCAAAGTATAGGCATCTTCCCAGGTTCTTCATACCTAATTACTTCAAGTAGGCAGTTTCCTCCAGAGAGGGACCACTTTCATTCTCTATCTGACAGGTAGAAATTAGTTGCCTAATGGAATGGAATAGTTCTGCAAATTGAAGGAATTAAGTAAGCTTTTTTAATTTAGGCTCCTTTTAAATTAGATTTTAATTTGGATTCAAATGTGAGGTTGGTGGCGTAAGGGAGTTTATTTTGGATGACTTCCAATAACTTTATATTGCACTTTGCCCATATATCACGTGTCTGTTGGTTTTCAGATAATATTGTCAAATACTCTGGCTGATGATGAAGTACTCAACTAGCTGCATATGACATCATGAAGTTAGTACTACTAAAGTGACAAAGCCACCATAGATGAAAGACAGTAAATGAATAAGTCTAATTCTTCCTATTTCCGTTAGCTTTTTTTTTTTTTTGAAGGCCATAGTAACATATTACTTGAACGTGTATAATATAATAATCTAAAAAATAAATTCCCGTGCAAGTAATGTAATTGTTAACTCCCTTTGCTTTTGAGGCAGATCTCTGAGTTATGTATGATGCCAGAAAAGCTCATGAGTATACTGACATATCATGTCTTTAAAACAAGATGTTGAAGCATAACTGGTAATATAAATTTAATTTCAAATAATTGTAAAGCCAACTGTCAAATGGTTTTTATTTATGGTTTTCTCTCTTATGCACTTTTTCTTTTCATTCTGAAGTTTTTTACATTTATCTGTCCTGATAAAAAAGTTTCTGAATTTATTTTAGTGGTTTTTCTTTAACATGTTAGCTTCTGACAACAAACCTTTAAGAGAAGGAGACAAACTTGCATGTTACCTAAAAAGTTCCTTTATTTCTTTTCTTTTGGACATTTATTCTTATATCTGCAGGAAGAACTGACAGGAATGAATTTGTAAGTCTTCAGTTCTGTCATAATCCTCTACTCAGTGATGACTACAGTAAAACGTCATTTGTGCTTTCCTGTCCTATTATAGCCTCTTCCAAGGAGCTTTTTTCCCTTCATGTATCTTTTCTAACCTCATCAATATATTTCAAGAAACCCTTCACACCTGTGACATATGAAGATGAAAGGAGCCAGTATTACAGCCAGCATTGCCAGAGGAGGAACTTCTTTCAATGACACTTTGTTGCAAAGACTTTTTGGAGATATTCAGCAGCATTTCTGACCAACTCAGTTGGTAATATTTAGGGATTTAAAAAGTCTGGATTCTTCCTTAAAACAACTGCTTGACTTAGTTAGGAAATAACCCACTGCTGGCTGCATCAGTAAACCAGCAGAGACTATATTATAAAGGTAACTCCCTATACTGTACAGCATCTTGACTTTTTACTAATGTATTTTTTGATGGTCAGAATAAGAGAAAAATAATCACCTTCTTATTATTAAAAGCACCTGAATAACATTGAATTTGCTCCATTCTTCTATGCTTCTAAGCTGGGTCATCTAAAAAGGTTATTTCATAAAAATTCAGGCTAAAATAAACCATGCTTATTATATTTGTCTACTTCGTTTGCTTTTGTTTTGTTTTGTTTTTATAAATGCTGGAGACCAAGGAAATGAAAAGATCAGGACAACTGCATTCGCACACAAACTCAGAATTTAATTAATTTAAATTAAATTATTTTTAATTTT
>NW_010140948.1:0-362 GCF_000699245.1 Pterocles gutturalis
GAACCAGTTGTAGACGCGGACCTCCGTCACCAGGTTGGAGCCGAGCCCGTGCGCCTTGGAGGGTGACACCCCTCGCTGCAGACACTCGGCCCTGCGCGTGCAAGGGGACACGTTGGAACATGGGTGCTGCTGGGGGGGTGCTCGGGACAACAGGCAACTTTAGGGGTGTTTAAGCCCTTCCTACAAGCCTGCCTGCTCTTTCCAGACACTTTCATGCCATAAAAGCCATCCCCCCCTCCCTTGGGAATTACTGTAATGCTGCAGAATCCCTGTGGCATCCCCATGGCATCTCTGCAGCATCCCTGCAGCATCCCTGTGGCATCCCTGTGGCATCTCTGCAGCATCTCTGCAGCATCCTTGCA
>NW_010140948.1:510-983 GCF_000699245.1 Pterocles gutturalis
CACGGAGCTTGCTTGGCCCCGGCACTACCCAGATGGGTAAAACAAGCCCAAAAGAGGCTGCGCAGCTCAGCAAAGCCGTGCCACGAGCCAGCGGCCAGGACTGCAAGCAAGCCGGGAGCCCGGCACTGCCTGCAGTTTTTGGAAAAAGGAAGATGATGGGCAGCATGGAGCAGCCTTTACCTGTTGCACTCCTCCACCAGAGCCTCGCGCTCCTCCTTGCTGGGGTTCTTTTGGCGGTCGTAGGCTTGGTACAAGATTTGCTGGGAGGCCGGCCCCCACTTGAAGCGATTGCGACGCATCTTCTTGCTGGGGGTTTCGGAGCAGGCGTCGTCGAGCTGGGCAGCCCCCTGGTTCTGCTGATTGAACTCTGGAAAGAGAAACAGCAGCTGATCCTGACTGCTTTTGTCTGTCCTATTTCCACCACCCTGGACTGCCTGGTTGAACTCTGAAAGAGAAAGGAGCAGATGTGAGCC
>NW_010140948.1:1027-1262 GCF_000699245.1 Pterocles gutturalis
CCCCCCGCAGCACCCCCAGCCCGTGTGCTCCCTGTGAAGGGGCCAGCCTTGCGCCCGCGCAGGAGTTACAACCATCCCTGCAGGACAATATTTAATGGGGAGGCACGCACAGGGCATGCACATGCATAGAGCCGGCGTGTGCTTGTTTCGGGAGGATTTTTGCAAGCTGGGAGCAGGACAATTGCAAAGCCCCCCCACCATGGAGGGTGCCTGCGGCTCTCGCTCCCATCCCAGC
>NW_010140948.1:1283-2558 GCF_000699245.1 Pterocles gutturalis
CCCAGGCAGAGGTGACCTTCCCCAGCAGCCCGCCTCGGACCCGGCGCTGTCACCATGGCAGTAAAGGGAGATTAATGGGAGGGTTTTATTATTCTCAAGTTTTGCGAGGGAATTCTCCCTCTTTTTATAATGGCTTTTTTCCCCCGCGGCCGGGGGGAAATGCAGGGCAAGGTTGGAGCGGGCTCTGTTTGCTCTCCCGTCTCAAGGTGTGTGTTCAAAGCGATGGTATTTGGTGCTAAACCCTTCTCTGCACTTCCCCTCCGCTGGATATTGCATCCTTTTGGAGGAAGGAGGCACGGTCCTTTTAAAGGAGCGGGTCAGTGCCCCAACCTGCAGCTCAGCCGAAAGTGGGGCTGCTCCAGGTGAGACGGGACCGACCCCGGGACAGGCACACAAGAGCAATAATATTCTGCGTACTTGGTCAAAAACTTCTGAATTTTAAATAGCAGGGACTGCCCGGGACCATGCTACAGACAGGAGCAGTTTGCAGGTTTTTTACTTTTCTCTCTCTTTATTTTGTTTTGCAAGTAATTGCAGAAAATAAGCAATTGCAGAGAATGAGCAGTCTCCAGAAACGGGGAGAGGAAAAGGGGCAGAGGTGGGAAAGGCATCTAGCTGTGTGCAATCATTAATTGCTTTTCCAGCTCTAACAAATATAAATATACAGAAACTCAGCTTGGGGGAACTCGCACAGTGTCACCGCGACCAAGAGGGGCTCTCATCCCGTTTTCCTGCTCCTTAAGCTAACTTGACTCATAAAAAATATTTTGGGGAAGCTGCTCGGCAGCCTGGGTCCAGGGGCAAAGCCGGGGATAACCCAGGAGGCAGGGGGCTGCCCCTCGCTGGGCTCCGGCCGTGACAGGTACCCCCCAGGCAGGACGGGGATACGGGGATGCAGGGACCCCCCATCTCCCCCCCCAGCCCCGAAGGGCGAGCGCTGGCGCAGGTACTTACGGCGGAGGATCTCCCGCTGCTTGCGGACGTACCGCGTGTAGAGGGCGGCTCGCTTCTGCGTCTTCATGGGGGTGCCCTTGTTGAGGTGCTGGGAGAGGTGGGACTGGTTGAGGCCGGTGACGTCCACCACCTCCCGCTGCGGGATGTTGTGCTGCTGCATGTACAAAAAAACTTCGATCTTCCCCCCCCCCCGCCACGGGTCCTCGCTGCAGGGGAGAGGGAAACCAGGGGTTAATCGCTCCTGCTGGGGGATGAGCACCCCGGGATTTGCTTCTTCCCGTGATGGAAACCCGTTAATATTGTTCTGAAACCTGTTTCGGC
>NW_010140948.1:2655-3018 GCF_000699245.1 Pterocles gutturalis
GTGTTCCCCAGGCTGATCCCCCAGGGAGGGAGCAGGATCCCAGTGTCCTGATGGGGCACGTCAAGGTCTCATAATTCCGGTAAAGCACCTACAGGTCCTTCCCGAGGAGAACCGCAGCCCCTCCAGTAACGCTGCCGTCACTACGTCCACTGAATTTCTCCGTTCAGAGATCCCCACGGGCGATGGGACACACACGCGTACGGATACGGGAAGCCCGCACTGGGCATCTCCCTGAAGAAATAAAACTCCCCATTTGGGGGTGCTGGGGATGCTCCTCCAGCCCCGCTCCCGGCTGCGGTACCCACACTGCTCCCCATGCCCCCGGGCTGGTGGGGACCCCCCATGGCCCGCGAGCCCCCCGCG
>NW_010140948.1:3122-3388 GCF_000699245.1 Pterocles gutturalis
CCAACATGGGCCACGTGTGACAGGCTGAGAAGTGACGGTCAAACCAGGCGCACAAACCCCAGCACGTCCCCAAACGAAAAACCAAAACCAGCCCCCTCCCCGAATAATTTTAAGTCATCCTTGAATATTTTTAAACACTTGCATTTGGGTCCTGCAAGTGTAAAACGGCTCTTTCCTAAATCCACAGTGTCCTTGGGGTCGCTGACACCCATCTAGGGAAGAAATAAAATTACAGCCAAAATTCCAAATTCTGTGTTCGTTAGCTC
>NW_010140948.1:3400-5604 GCF_000699245.1 Pterocles gutturalis
GGCGGCAGAGGCACAGGCCAGCACACCTTCGGCGTATGCGAGACCCCGAAGTTATTCTGCGCTACAGGAAGACGCTGAACCAAAAGGAGCTGAACCAAAAGGAAGCGCTTTAACGCCGAAAAATCGGAGTGGAGCCTGGTCACAGTCGTGCACTCGAATAATGCCAGACTCCAACGCCGCGCCTGGAGTAACCGTCCGACCGCTTTCCCAATCCATCACTTATTTTGGATCTTTCAACTTGTCACAGGGGAAAAAAAAAAAACAAACCAAAACACAACCCACCCCAAGAAGCAGATTTCTTACTTTCTGTCCTGAACGCGGTGTGAACACAAAGCTGGACCCAAAGCCAACGTCCCCGGTGGGGCCAGCCGCTGCCGGCGCGGGGGCTTTGTCGCTCCCCGGGAAGGAGAACACAGAGCCAGTCTGGAGCCGGTGTCCCTGTGCCCAACCCCACATCCTCCGGCCGGGGAACCCTGCTGCATACACGGTGGGAAGGACCACGGCACGGGGGGTCCGGGACTCTGGGGTCACCGTGCTGCCCCAGAGGGATGGGAAGGACGTTCCCTTCCTCCGCACGCTCTGCCAGCCGCTGTGCCCATGCCGAGGGGCTCACACGGGCTTTTGTCACCAGCGGCTCATGTCACCTCGCTGATCCTGCTAATTACTGATTAGTAATAAGTTAATGGAACAGAGCTCGTTAGAGTTTCCAATAACGTGGCTGGTCTCAGAGCCAAGCCAAGGGCATCGCTTTCCCAGAGTCCAGCCATGAGCCGGTGCAGCAGAGCTCACTTTAAAAATGTCAAACGAGTGACTCAGGGGTTACGGGTGTGATTTCTGAATTGAAATTAAATTTGGCAGCATTTTGGCTGGGGGGAAAAACAAAAAAAAAAAAAGTGAAAATTAGGAAGAAAAAAAAAATCCCAAAGTTTCCCTTCATTTTGTTATTTTAAGAAAGGCTTCGTCTCGGTATTTCCAGCGTGTTTCACACTTACACTTTCAAAACAACGATTCGGCTCTTCATTTCTCGGCAGTGAATTTTTCTTTACAAATCAACTTGACCGTATTCAAAAGGGTTAAACAACCTGAAACCAAACCCAAACATTTTGTTTCATGTTAAACAAAATGTTTGGACTTGACCCAAAATGAAACGTTTGAGTGTTTGTTTGGCCTTTTTTTTTTTTTTTTTCTTTTTTGGTTAACCTAAAAAAGCCAGAGAGGAAAACCTTTTGATTCAACGCAAGCCCATTTTTTTTGGTTCTGTCAAAGACATAAAAAAACCCCTCATGAATTGTTCAATCTTCACCAGGACTTTACATGCAAAAGAAAAAAAAAAAGAAAACCCAACCCAGGAGTGCTTTGTAATACTGGAAAACCAGTTTAAAACCCCGGCTCCATGGTCCTTCTCCACCGAAATCCAGGAAAGGTGTTTTTTTCTTGCACAAAATCAAACCCAGCGAAGCCCAGCCGCCAACGCCGACCGAGAAATCCGCATTTCCCACCCCAGCCTCACGCACAGGTGGGGGGCAAAGCCCATCCCTCTCCCCAGGGGTTCCCGGACCCTCTCACCCCCTTTGTCAGCCTTGAAACCAGGTGAATACGCTCCACATCCTCGCGGAAATATGACAAGAATTTATACGGATGGATTATGAACCCGGCTCCCTCCGAACCGATCTATCTAATCTGCATCTCCTGTGCACACAGGGGATCGGGGCAGGGAGCTCTGTGCCCACCGCCCCCCACAACTTTCGGGGCAGCTTCGGGGCACCCCTGGCTGGGTCTCCAAGGGTTTTTCCACAGTCCCCAGGATCTGGATGCCCCTGGGATGGATTATTTGGGGTTTGGGTGAGACTCCAAATATTATTTGGGTGGGACAGGGAGCTGCGGGGTGTCTCGCCCCAGAGACAGACCCTGCGATAAACCACGGTGCCGGCATCGGGGCTGGCTGGTGGCACTCACCCCTCGCCCACCCACATCCGCCGAAGCCCTTTGGGTGACACAGATGGGCCCAAGGGAACACACCGTGGCCAGGGAGAACCGTTCAGGAGCACAGCACCGTGATGGGCAACTCCTGCCGGCTCCATGGGCGATCAGCAAAGCCTGCACCGGGGTCCCAAAAAGAGCAGCGGGGCCGAGTATCCCTGGGGATGCAGCAACAGCCCTGGGGTCGGGACGGCGATGCCGGGGGAGCAGGAGCAGGGGGGGTT
>NW_010140949.1:0-31259 GCF_000699245.1 Pterocles gutturalis
GTACAAGAATAATGAGCTAAACAGGGCACAAGTGGTCACTGATATGTGACTGTTCATATTGATAGCACAATTCTTGGGATAGCTTTGGCCCATGCAGCCAGTACTCCTCAGGCAACGCCCAGGCACAAGCCAGAACTATTTCCAGTAGGCAGCGAGGGGTCTTGTTCTAGGAGAGAAGAATGCTGCCACATGGATACAAACTGAGCAGTGCCACTGGCCTTTAGAGTCAGAGGGCAGGCACTGAACTTGTTCAGGTTGTTAATACAGATGAAACTAAAATTATTTATAAAGGAGGTAACTTTGAGAAGTCCTTTCTTCACCAAAAGTGATGCCACTGTGTGCTCCCAGCTCCCATGATGCTGCCATAGCTGTGCACTGTTTCTGTGAGAATGGCATACTTTAACAACTTCAGCACTTGTGATTTGGTAAATTGGCTTTTGAGATGGGTGCACTCAACCCCTCGACCAGACTGGCAGTGGTTTGGTGCAGGCTCCAGAGGAGGTACAGGCCTGAGCCGTAGTCGGGCCGTGAACTCCTCTAGTTTCAGTCTGTTCTCTGAAAACCCACAAAAGGAGCAGAGTGACACAGTGAGCATCGATGCATGTGAGCGTGGAACACCGATCCTGCACATGAAAAGCGGGTGGCTTTTCCAAGGCTCATTTGTCAAAGAACAAAGGGAGTTGTGGGTACAAGGAGTCTCACGCATACCTTTCCATCGCGTGTAATTTGACTACGAGCCAACCACTTTTATCCCATAAATACGCCAGCCTAAGGGAGCCTCTTTTGAGCTCTCCCTGCTAGGCAGCATGGCTGTGTGGCAGTGATCTCCCCTTGAGCTGGGATGCCTCTCAGGGTTGCTCCCCTCGAAGCAAAAGAGACTTTTTTGCCTGTGGCAGATCTTTGGAAGAGCCCAATTTAAGCTCTCCCTAAATTGCAGCTGGACTGCACACCAGGTAAATATTCCCGTGAGCAGGGATGCCTCTCAAGGTTTGAGATGCCTTTCCTGAGACCAAGAAATTCTTCCTCGCCCAAGGTGGAGAGATCCCTTTCTTGCTGCAGATCTTCAGGGAGTGACTGATAGCATGCTGAATTAATGCTGATGAAGCATTACTAATCAATGTAGTTACTTAATGTTAATTATTTAAACCTTGTATGCCATTAGACATAAACTGTTGACCTGGATCCAGCTGCACCTAGACTGCTCTCTGAGAAGGAGCTTAGAAAGCAAGAGGGTCCATTCTGAACCTCGTGTCTCAATGAGAGGGTCTTCCTTACCCTTTGTATTAATTCCATTAGACATAAACCATTGACCAAGTCTGGGACTAGGAGTGGGCTCAGCCACACCTAGGCTCCGTAATTTAGAAAGCAAGGGCTCCAGTCGAAACCTCGTGACTCAACAGGAGGGTCTCCTTTACCCTTTGCATCCCCGGTCTCTGTGTAAATCATTCTAGCTCGATTCTAACTAAATTTTCTTTTGTATGTTTCCTCCATGCACTAAGTAGTAGAGTGAACCTTGCTACTGAACTTTGTTAAGTTGCACTTTTACAACTGCATATTAAAATGACTTTTGCTAATACCTTTGTCAGTGATTCTTTAAGCAATTTAAACCACTCATACCATGTCAAATTGGCGTGATAGTCGGCAGGATCCTAAATCAGCACCCGTGACACTTTCAAAGGCTCTATGTTTTCCTTATCAGTATGGTGGAAGACAAACCTCTTTTGAAATGCTTGTTGATCCTACTCTTTATCTTACAGAAGGGGCATCCTGGCTTGACCCAAACAAATCTGCAGTGCTTCTGAAATGAGCCGTTGTTGCTTTTGCATCACTCTTAAGTGGAAGGCTTTCTGTGCTTGGTGTTGTGTCAAAAGCTTCTGACCTACACAAGTCTACAGGCACATAACTGTGTATTTCCCTTTTTATTTCTGGCTTTCATCAGAACTGTGAAATACAGAAAAATGGTTACATTTCCCCAACCAATTCCAGTAATCAAAAATTAGAACAATAGAAAATATGTATGGGAACTTAAAATTTACAGAAAATTCAAGTGTATTTTTGTATAGCATATTTTTAAAACTAGTAAGTAGCTAAAAATGCACTTCATCTTTGGAATTTCACATGAAAACCACTTGGAAAAGAAAACATCTCTGTTTCTCCTTTTTCTCAGTTCCTGGGGTACTTGACATAGCTTTTATTTTATGTGGCAAAATCAGTGCATTAGGCACTGAAATGAAAGAAACAAAGGGATAGAACTTGTTATCTTTTTTATTTGCTTGCTTCTTGCCAAAAGGCTTGAGTTGTTACCTTCTGTCCTTTACAGGAATAGCACTCCTTACATTACACATCCAAGCCACCAGCCCCTGGGAACAGCCCACACTTTAGACAGTACTAACCTCTCTCATCCCACTTTTAAAAGGCTGGTGGGCTGAACTTGTCAAACTGTTTTTGTGGACTCTTATGACATGTAAGGGGAGTGGCAGGAAGAGAAGATGTGAACATGGTAAAGGAGTGAAGTACAGCGCACGGCAGCACAGCTGACGGATGTAGAAGACAGCTAAAGGAATACTGTGATGGTTTTGGCTGGGGTGGGGTTAATTTTCTTCATAGCAGCTAGTACGGGGCTATGTTTTGGATTTGTGCTGGAAACAGCGTTGATAACACAGGGACGTTTTCCTTATTGCTGAGCAGTGCTTACACACTGTCAAGGCTGTTTCTGCATCTCACCCCACCCCACCAGCGAGTAGGCTGGGGGTGCACAAGAAGCTGGGAGGGGACACAGCTGGGACAGCTGACCCCAACTGACCAAAGGGATGTTCCATACAACATGTCATACTCAGCATATAAAGCTGGGGGAAGAAGGAGGAAGGGGGGGATGTTCAGAGTTACGGCATTTGTCTTCCCAAGCAACTGTTACACATGACGGAGCCCTGGTTTGCTGGAGATGGCTGAACACCTGCCTGCTGATGGGAAGCAGTGAATTAATTCCTTGTTTTGCTTTTCCTGTGCATGTGGCTTTTGCTTTACTTCTTAAACTCTCTATCTCAACCCATGGGTTTTCTCACTTTTACCCTTCCAATTCTCTCCCCCATCCCACCTAGGGGGAGTGAACGATCGGTTGCGTGGTGCTCATTGCTGGCCAGGGTTAAACCGTGACAAGTAAGAAAGGCTGAGGGAAGGAAAAGACAGCAGAACATTTTATGGTGCTCATTGCTGGCCAGGGCTAAACCGTGACAAGTAAGAAAGGTTGAGGGAAGGAAAAGACAGCAGAACATTTTAAGACACTTTCAGCAAAGCACTTGTGTGTCTATTTTACTATTCTGTGTTTTGTGGCAGCACTATACAGAGTTTATCAGGAAGACTTTTAAAAAAGTCTTGGTGTCCACCTCACTGATTTATGTTGCCATCTAAGCCAAACATTTTAGTGGCTTCCCCCCCCCTTTTTTTTTTTAAATCTTCTGGGAAGTTCCTCCTCTCCTTCCCTTTTTCTACACACAAGATGCTCATTAGCTGTCCACGACTTTATAGTCCATTTGCCTCCCATGCCAGTGACTGTCTGGTCATGTCTCTCAGATAACTTTAAGGTACTTCAGAAAACACTATCTTAAAATTCCTCCAGTTTTGAAGCCTCTCTTGTTACAGTTCCCTCAACTGTACTTTGGTAGATCAAAGAAGCAGAAATCATTGCCAGCTTCAGATAAAACACCTCCACTGCATCTAAGCACAGTTCTATGATGAGCACAGACTGTCTTATCTTTTGCCTGTTCTTTTCCAGTGGCTGCAGTCCCTACAAGCCCATTCTTCAATTTCCTACCTCAGCTCGTGCCAAAAGTAGGATGTAGCTATTGACATATAATGAAGTGCACTAGAAGGGCCCAAAAGTTTATCTTTACAGAAGGCCAACAAGCACTGGCCTTTCAAAAAGCAGGATCAACAAAACATTGCCTCCTGTTTTTAGAGCAAACAGAATTGCACAAAGAAGTGAATTATACAGATGGCACAAGTGATGGAATAGAAGTGTTCTCAGAGTAACAGTTGTTATTACCTCAACAAGATAGGTGCCTTGGACATCTAACTTTGCCTTCCATGTAGATTTAGTTAATCAAATTTAATTGTGTTTCAACAGGGATAGATCAAAAAAAAGTTGCCACCAGACATCTTTGTCAGATTTTAAAAAGTCTGTTTTTAAATCAGAAACTAGGCAACATAAAATGTCTTGTGTCTGTCCTCAGAGTCATCTGCTCGGTTTACAAGGCAGAATTCTCTGCCTGCTATAAGCTGCCAGGGACAGATGATAATACTCTCAGAAATAGTTTACATGCATGTTGGCCTTCACTGTGCTGGAACCAAGGTGGTTTAAGCAAGCCATGTTTCCTGTCTGGTTCAAGACACAGCCTTTCCACACCTAGAAGATTTCTTACAAAGAAGAGTTTTGCTCTGCACTTGTTGCAGCCTGAGCAGTGCTAGTTAGAGGTGGCCCTGTGGTGTTGAACACAACCTGCCAGCCCTTTGGGCTAGCCACAGCACCCTATTTTCTCAGTGGAGAACAGCCTTTAACCCCACACCTGTTCCAACTCCAAAGCAACACGACCTCAGTCTGCACCATAAGTGCATAAGTGGCGGCTGCACCTGGCTTGCTCACCCATGAATGCGCTGTGTAACAAGGCCAGCATGAACACACTGCAGTAGGTTGCCCCTCTCCATACTCTGTCAGTGTTCAAAGAAAGCACATGCACAATCCTAGGTCTGTAATAGGGAAGGATATCAGGACCTGCTGCAGGAGAGAAAGCATCTTACACCCTGCTGCTTGGCTGCACAATCCAACATTGAGGTAGAGCTTTGTTGGAGCTATGATTTTTGGAATCTTCAACTTGAGCTGACCTCAATGAAAGCTGCAGGTGTTTTGCTGAACAAGTAAGAAATCAGAACACTTAAGTTCTAATATTTTAACACTATGTTTTTGTCTCAAGTTCAGGATAAACACAGAAATACAACTACCATCCTTGACCCCCAATTAAATATTTGGAAATGTTCTCATGTGGAAAGTTTCATTTTGACATTTTCCAACTCAAAGCAATTCATTTTGGCTTTGTTTCACATGGATATGTATACTCACAGGTAGTTTGATTGCCTCTCCTTCATAGGCCTCAGGATCTGTATCCCATTCAACACAGCCACAGTTCTCCTGGGGCAATGTTCCATTCCAGAGAGAGAACAGAGGGTCTTAAGAGGAAAAAAAAAAATCTTAAGAAGAACCATCCCAGAGATTAAAAAGGATTAAGTATCTCTATTGCGTTTCCCAGAAGTGTATTGTGGGGCTTAGGCACAAACAGGTTATTACCAGACTGATCCAGTTTGTTTCCAGTGTGTTCCAGCAAGCCAGGTTTGAATTAAGATGACTGATTCACTGGTCAAATAATATTTTTTTTCCTAGAAAAATGAAGTAACTTCTTCATAGTTGCATTGTCCTATAAAAACTGTAAAACAATGTATTTTAACAATCATCCTCTTATTTACAGACCTTAATGCAGACTAAGGACACCCAGACTTAACTCTTCAAAGTTTTGTTCAGGAAAGACAATGTTCAAATGTTTACTGAACAGGACTATTATAAACTGAATTAATCTCTGCCATAGTTTTCCTAGACAGAATTGTCACTTCTAGCTTGATTCTCCTCTGACGCTGATCTTCCCCTTCAGTAACCGAGTTCTTGCTATCTGCAGCACAAGCAGAAGAACAGTTCTGTTTTGAAAGAAGGAAGTCAGCACAGCTGCAAGTTCTGTGTCAGCTCAGAATAAAACTGAAGTCTCAGAAGAAGGGCTGAGGTTGAAGGATACCATTCAGAAGTCCCAAGAAGCCAGTTTAGTTTGAAATAGACCAAATGGCAGGGAAGTGTTACTGTGAAATTGAAGCAGAAGCCCTCACTACTGCAGCTTTCACAGTATAAAAACTGTATTTTCGTCTTCTGTCAGAAGTCATTAGGAATATCAGTTCCTGTTCAGACAGCCTCACTGCTGACTGTACCTCAGTCAGAGGTACTGCTTTTCTTGTCCATATCTTTGTCTATGCCTTAAGACAGCTGCACTGAATTTCCCGATGACACCTGCAGTTATGACCCCTACAAATGAAAATTCAATGATACTTCCTGTCTGTCCAGATGAAGAGCTATGGTAACCAAGTGTTTCCTCTGAAGTCCATGCGCATCCTTCTCCCCCTTAGCCTTCGTGT
Organism: Pterocles gutturalis; assembly: GCF_000699245.1. Classification (NCBI taxonomy): domain Eukaryota; kingdom Metazoa; phylum Chordata; class Aves; order Pterocliformes; family Pteroclidae; genus Pterocles; species Pterocles gutturalis. Next base: position 6,226 of record NW_010140949.1, read on the forward strand.
CTGTGCTCTGATACAGTGTTTGAAGTCAGCAGGTGAACAATACACACTGCAGAGTCTCCTTTGTGACTTTTGGGACTGCAGTTGCCAGCACACTCTCCCCTTCTCCCAGAAGTAACCTGGAGTAAGAGGGAGGAGCCACGGCCCTATGCTCTGTCCAGTTTCCACTTTGGGTAGTTACACCCTGCTTGTCTATATCCCCTTTGCACGTTTAACTAGACACAGTGCACCATTCACTTTCCACCAGAGCTTGCCATGTAGCTTGCTGGGTGGTTAAGATACAGTTCACTGAGGAGATGGTGAACAGCCTTTGTGCATCTGAAATGTTCTGAAGTCCTCCTAAATGAAATATAGGCTGTGGGCATCTGAGAGAAAAGAGCTTCTGAAGAGACTCAGCACAACCTTGAGGCTCTAGGCTATGAAAAAAGCCCTTACCTATGCTACTGAAACTTGATTCCTTATGAAAAATGCACCACACAGACTCAAGATCACACCTTAAGATCAGAAGAGAAAACATCAAAACCTGAGACAGACCTCAGCATCTACTGGTTGACTTCTCTCCCCTTATGATGGGATACACCACACACAGGGACCAGGAGTCCAGCTTACCCTAGGAGAGCAGGCCACTAAGGGATCTCCCTGCACACTGCAACTCTGGGCTCCTGGCAGCAGGAGAGTGCCTATAGAGCTCTGACACCCCAGGAAATCTGAGCTGGAAGAACAGCCTGTGAGAGCCCTTCTATGTTGTACTGCTAATGCAGGAAAGGCTGAACAGAGAACCTCAGAGCCTGCATCTCCTGGGAGCAACATCAGAAGTTACTCCTAGCGTATGTATCTCCCCTCTGTGAATGTCAGACGTATCACCACATCAGTGGTGTACACATTCTAGCTCCAGCCCCACAATCCATCCACAACTTCTTGTTCATGTTGTGAACTAGCAGACCAACCACACATCATATCTCCTACCAGCTTACTAAAATAACTACTACCACTATTAATTCAGTAGCAGTACATACCAAACATTGTATCTCTCATAAAACCTAGGAAATCAGAATACCACTACCCAGCAAAAATAATCCATCAGAATCCATTGCTTACTTTCTTTCTTCAAGTCAATCATAAGAAGCTTGAATCACCAAGGCAAACAAAGTAGTTGTCCGCCAAGCTGGAAGCCTTTGAAGTCTCTGAGCTGGGCATCCAGCCCTGTGAGTTAATTCATGTCAGCTGTACCCATCCACACTCCCCAGGAGGGCAGCTGCCCTTTGGAGGTCTTAAAGGGCCTCCACGGTCTGTTACATATCCCCTGCATGTAGTGCTCTCCAGCACTTGTAGCCATTTGTTGGCTTGCTGATGTTAATGTTCTGTGAACTCTTATCAGATATATTTATTACCACAGTTGTTAGTGTTTTGGGAAGGCACAGGCTGGCTTGAGTTCAAAGGAGGACCACAAGAATGGAAAATAAGCCCTGAAGGTGCTTATTTCAGGAGCCTGACTAATACACCTTACTAAAGAGAAGGTTGAAAAAGGCAACGTGGTGAGTGGGTGTTGATACTCACAGCTGCAGAAGGTGTTTTAGCATAGAGCTTTTCAGTTCTGCATAGCAAGATCCAGTTTCTTGCTCTTCATATTACAACCTCCAACAATATATCAAGTGAAGTAGATTTCCGAGAGAGGAACATAATTAATTACCAGGGCAGAGCACAGGGGGACATCAATAAACTCACTGTTGACTGAGATTTTAAAAAAAGAAAAATCAAGCTGTTGTGCATCATCTGAGACATGCCAGTGTGTTGAGGAGAGTAAGGCATGTGAAGGATGTGAGGTAGGAAGATCTTAAGTTCTTTCTTTTAACACGATAACATATGCAAATCCTTTGTGTTTCTGCAGTGTAGTCTGTGAAGGTGGCAGTGGAAAGATGTTCAAGGTCATGTTGTGATCTAAGAATACTAGAAAATGAGGTGATGCATCTTGAGTTATTACTGGTGGATTTATTTGAATGCAGAGCAACATAAGAAACAACTGTGGTCCCATTTAATTCCAGAGAGACAATGCTGCATGTGCAAGAGCTTAAAGCAAAAAATTGAAATGCATTTTGTAATTCTCATCTCTGCAGATCTTTTGTTCAGTGCTTATCAGTACAAAACTCACATGAAGGAAAACAAAATCACTTGTTGCTCTTTTAAAATCTCAAATAGCTCTCATCTTCACAAGGAAGGTGGTAGTGAAGATGGCATGGTGTTGGTGATGGACATGAGTTTGTAACCGCGGATGTGGAAGCCAAGGAATGACAGAGAATGAATCTGGAGGGGGAACTGATACTCTGGAAAACATGAAAAGCAGATGCTCTTTATAGCCAAGGAGAATAAAAACTTGATTTTTCTGGAAGGATGTGTTGCCTTGTGGAAGATTTGTGAACACCAGGATGAGAGTTACAGTTACAAATGCTTTCAGTGGCTCTTTTTTTTCCCTGAGCCATCAGGGTGCTTCTTGTAGCTGTTTGACAAGAAGTCAGCCTGTGTGAACAAGCTAAAGAAATTTTCCATCCTATTCTATGATTCTATGTTCCTTTTAAAATAAAAAACTTTAATTAACAATAGTCATGCTACAAACTGCTTAAATATTATATGGGCTTTGGTACTTTTTGACAGCCCTTATAGCGTTCAGAAACACAGTTGACCACTTCAGGCCATCCAGACTGTTCCTTCAGTGTTCCCTTTGAAGAAGAAGAATGAAGATGAGACTTTCTTGGCAACCAGAGTCAGTGTGTTTCATACACTCAAAAGGGTGGAGCGCAGCTAAAAATACATGACATCAACCCAGTGAGAAGGAGAGGAAACAGAGAACAGGGCTTTACCTCGTCTTGCCTGGTGTGGGCCCTGTGAGAGAGTGGGTGCCCCGTGGGGGGAGCTGCCCTCTGCAGAGGGATGGGGCCAGGCTGAGCTGGGCAGCGCCGCTTGGCCTCCTGTTTCCCACTGGAGAAGGAAGCACTGGCTTGGTCTTTGGAGAAGGAGCATCTTTCTTATTGACTTTCCAACTGATTCGGCCCTGTTCCCTGTCATCCCGGGCCTCTTCTCCTGGCCCTCACATCCAGACAGGGCAAGCTGTTGTCCCAGGAGAGGCTGGTAGGTGGGTGGGTAGGTTTTGTTTTGTTTGGGTTTTTTTTTTTTTTTGTTTTGTTTTTTAATAAGTTGAAAAGAAGAAAAAGAATCAATGGTCTTCCAGTAACAGGTTTGTCTCTTCTCATTGAACTCAGCTTAGTGTTGTGATGAAGGGCATAATTGGGTGTCCCTCTCTGTGGCTTGTGTTCTTTTATTGTATAAAATTATAACTGTAACTTACATGCAAAAATAAAATGAAGATACTAGAAGGAGCTTTCCATTTGTAACTTTCTGGGACATGAATCCACCCTGAGGTAAGCAGAAGGGATTTTGTGAAGGACACACAGCATTGTCTAGATTTTATAGACTTAAACTGGAGACACAATGGGGAAATTAGGCTGAAAAAAGTATATGTTTTTACGTATATATGCAGCAATCACACAATCAGTCATATGGCAAGAAGGAGTGTACTGCACTGGATCAAAGGGGAAGAGCCTAGTGTGAGATTAAAGGGGGGATAATTGTAAGCAATCAGAAAGTTTTATAATAGAGGTGATAATAATATACAGCAGAGGAAGGAAACTGCAAGCATTAGAAATGAGGATAAAATGCAAATAAAAGAGATCCTTTGATCCTTCTGGCTTTCTCCCTATATAACAGAATTATTTTATTACCCACTTACTTCATTTCCCTTCCACTTTAATCTTCCTTTCCCCTGATAGCTTTCTAGTTTCCCCTGCCCTGACACGACACCAGGCCTGCCTCCCTCCACATGGCTTGAGCTGTGCAGTGCAGGATACATCTTTATCAAGTACTGATTCTAAATATAAAACATCTTCGGCAGGAGACTGTACTTTTCATTTTGCTGCTGACTTTGGGAAGTAACAGAGCTGGCAGAGGGAGGAGCTCTGAAAATCACCCCCACATAGCAAGCCACAGTTTAGCCTGAAATGCCAAAACTCCTGACCACCATTCTGGGAGAAAATATAAACATCTAAAGAAAAGAGAGAAAAAAAAAACAAAACCATTTTCCTTCTTCCTTCTATCCCTTATTCTGTATCCTGTTTGGTTTCACAGGTCAAGAGGTCCGTGACCACAAGGAAGGAACCAGTCCTTTCTAAAGAGGGCGTCATTGGAGTGTCCTAACAGCATCCTCCATGCTACAGCACTTAAGAAAGCCTGGTCAGTCCTAGCTAAAAGCTTGGGCTAAACTTGGTTACGTGAGAAACCAGTTTACTAATTTCATATCTCAGGCATGGTGAGAAATAATGATGGTGATACTAACATACACCAGAGTAAGGAACCCACAAGGAATAGAAAAGAATGGGGAAAATAAATGGGAGTGAAAATAAAGAGCAGTTTCTGCTCTAAGATGACTAGAAGGTGTGTTGATGGCCTGAAAAGGGCTAAAAAGCACGTCTGGCAGTGATTTCTGGGAGTGGCTTCCTCTCTGCTCCCTGTGAGGGGGTGAGACTTTAAAGCACAGGAGCTTTAGCTAGAAGGACTCTCATGTTTGTGTTTGAGCAGCAGTTCCAGCTGTGTGGGAGGATGAAGGCATCCTCAGTGTGCTCCCGTTTCTGAGGGTACACTGGTACATACAGTGCTTTTTCTGACATCACTAAGAGCAAGGCTGCAGAACAAATGTGTTACCTCTTCTGAGACAGGACTCAGAGCACCGTTTTTATTGAATACTTGTACAGGTACTAGTAGCAAGAGCCTTGCTGCTCTGAGGGTAGGGGATATCCTGCATTGGCTGGAGAGTGGGTGAGGGGTACCCCAGGGAGTGGGAAGCAGGTCCAGTGGGACAGGTATAGGTGTAATAAAAAGAAAGGATGCCTAGTGCGGCTGGGCTTCAGAGTGGGCTAAGAATGTGATTAATCCTGTCCTCCTTGTCACCACCCTCAGGCTTTGACAGTTCACTCCTGGCAGAGCTAGTAGTGTCTGCTTCCCGTGACTTTACATGGGCTCACCACTGAGGGACATTATTAAAAATAGGTTTTCACTTGTTGACTCCATTTCTGATCTTCTGCTGCCTGAATAGAATGGGTGAAGTGATTTGAGTGATATGGACAAGTGCTTAGAGGAGTAAATAACAGAGTGAGTAACAGAGGTGTAGAGCATATCTGCCTCACCGTGCCAGTTGTTGGGTTATAGCATGCTGGTGGGGAACAGGGCAACAAGAAGGGCAATCAGAAGCAGGACAGGAGACCTGGACTTCCACAGATTAATCAAATGCACTCAAGCAGAAGTAACGAGAGAGGGATGCTGTGTGCCTTGTACACAATGAGATAGTTCAGTATTGGTGAGACAGATACAGCTCTGATCTGCAGGGATCAATGGCGAGATTTCTGTTACTCTAGAGCTTCCCAGCTAAAGCTGTTCCTAAAGCATCGTGAAGAATTTAGATAAATCCTCAAATTTAAGAACTGTTTTTATGTGATGGGTTTACCATGTTTCAGTGTTGTGTAAGATGTAGGATTTTGTGTGCTCAGGAGTTAAAAATGAAAAGTTCAAAGGTTGTGTGTGTGTACCCTCTGGGATGTGCTCTTTGTGTTCTCCGAGTTCCCAGCCTGGCTCTGGAGGGCCAGCCTACCTGCAGTTCTCCAACCTCGCTGTGGTGGTGACTTTCGCCAGCGATTTCTGGCGCCTGCAGATTCACTGCGTACCACAAGAGGTCAGCACTGGATAAATTTGCACCTTCAGTGAATGGTCTTGAAAAAATTTTCATATGTCAAGAATGTGCAGTTCCCACCTGTTTCAATAGAACCAGTGACCACTGAGTTGCTTTCAGTAACAGTTGTATGCAATACAATTTTAGCCTGCACATATGGATTAATGGATTGAGAGCAGCTCTGAGGAGGAGGACTTGGGGGTGTTGGTGGATGAAAAGCTCAACATAACCCGGCAGTGTGCGCTTGCAGCCCAGAAAGCCAATCATGTCCTGGGCTGCATCAAGAGAAGTGTGACCAGCAGGTCAAGGGAGGTGATTCTCCCCCTCTACTCTGCTCTCATGAGACCCCACCTGGAGTACTGGGTCCAACTGTGGGGTCCTCAGCCCAGGAAAGACATGGACCTGTTGGAGTGAGTCAGAGGAGGGCCACGAAGATGGTCAGAGGGCTGGAGCACCTCCTGTATGAGTACAGGCTGAGAGAGTTGGGATCATTTAGCATAGAGAAGAGAAGGCTCTGGGGAGGAGACCTTAGAGCAGCCTTCCAGCAGTTAAAGGGGGCCCTACAGGAGAGATGGGGAGGGGCTCTTTATCAGGGGGTGTAGTGAAAGGACAAGGGGTAATGGTTTTAAGCTGAATGAGGGTAGATTTAGACTAGATATTAGGAAGAAATATTTTACTGTGAGGGTGGTGAGGCACTGGAACAGGTTGTCCGGGGAAGCTGTGGATGCCCCATCCCTGGAGGTGTTCAAGGCCAGGCTGGATGAGGCTTTGAGCAACCTGGGCTAGTGGAGGGTGTTCCCTGCCCATGGCAGGGGACTTGGAAGTAGATGATCTTTAAGGACTCTTCCAACCCAAACCATTCTATGATTCTATGATTCTATATTTTTAATCTCATCTCTCCTGAAAATGATTGTTTTCTAGTTATTTTCCCTTTTTCTGCCTGTTCTCATTTTGAAAACTAATTCTGTGAAGAGTCTCTGAATCGTATATATACACACACTATATATACATACACATACATATACTATTATACATATATTTTATATATAATAATATGTATATTTAAAATTCTGCTTATACTATTGTGAAGGAAATCTAAAAAGCCTGCAAAGCTAACAGTTAAAAAGTTTGGGAAGGAAGGGTAAGCCTTCTTCTAGTCAAAAGGGAATGTTCACATATTACTGAAAAATACTCAAAGTTTGGTGGATCTGCAGAGTCAGATCAAGACACCTTGAGCTGTGCCATAAGGTTGATTAAAAACAAGCTTGGTCATTTAACCCAGTCCTTGGTAGAGGTTCCTCTCAGTCTCCCTGTCCGTAAGGTTTGTTTTGTTTTGTTTTTACAACAAGGCAAAAAAATAAATGAAGTCTTGTTCTGGAGCAAGATGCTGTACTATAGTGATTATGAGTCAAAGCTGAGACAAAGAGTAATGAGAAATTTGCTTGTCACTTGCTTTGCATTGAACCAAATGTGTTTGAAAACTGTTCTCCTTCCCCAAAAAAATTGTAAAAGAAAAAAAAAGCTGCATCTGTTCATGGTGGCAGCAACTGAAGATAAAGCAGGAAAATATAATTCAGGAAGGTGCAAATTCTCTTTCTCCTCTGCAAAGCTAAATTTAGAAGATAAATCTTAGCATAATGTTTGTTTTTTGTTAGCAAAATGAGAAATGTAGCTTAGTCTTCAAACCAATATGGCAATTTCTATAACCCAAATATTTTTCTTGGCAGCATAAAAAAGAGTGGGTGGGAGAGGGAGAAAAAGTTGTCAGTTTAAGCAAATAAACTAGAAAATAATGCATTCAGTTAAGGGGCACCAAAATAATGTTATTGTTCTCTAAGTGGTATTCTCATTGCTAAAAAGTTGCTTTTGGTGCAGCAGGTTTCCACTAGGACCTCACAGAAGAAGTAAGATTATATCAATGATTCTGTAATGCCACATTTGGAAAACAGGTCTCAAAGGTAGTGGCATAAAACAAGACGATGGTAGCATTTGAAGTGCACAGGACATTTCAACTGAAGTTGTTTTCTTGCAGCCAAGAGTATTGGTAGCCAAAATTTGAATGTAGTGAATTATTTTAGCTAAAAGAAATGAGGTTAGAGAAAGTTATTGATGCAGGCAGAGAAGGAATCATTCTGTCTCAAACTTTCTAAAAGAAGTACATGGAGGTGTAGAATATTTCTAAACCAAATGCCCCTATGGTAGTCACTTCTTAAAACTTCAGAATGGGCTCAAAAAGAGACAAAGCCTGTGCAGGAGTGCAGAGGAGGGAGCGTAGGTATGGAATATTGGGCTAAAGTGAAATCCCTTTTCTTTAGTGTATAAAAGTAGAAAACACGTTGTTTGCATAAAGGGAAATGTAACGGTCTGTATATCTGTCTTCAGAAACATCAATTACAGCAGAGATTATTATCTCTTAAAGTAGCATTTAATTAGTGGAATTCAATGTGAAATACCACTAAAATGCTTCCTTGCTAATTATATGACTTCAAATCCCTTCTTTTTTATATCCAGAGGCTGTAGGATTACCTACTCTAATGATACAAGTCAGACAGCTTTGGGTACCTGCCTGGCAGGAGTGGTGCTGTGAAGTCAACAGACTCCTCCAGCAGAAGGTACAAGGAGTGCCGTTCACTCCTGCGGTGCCTGGTATCCGCTGGATTACACGCGCATTCAGGATGGGACCGTTCGGACAAGCCTGACTTAGTGATACATGTTGCTGGGCAGCAGGGTACAGTCTCTTTGCCTGAGCTGTTTTGCCTCTGGCTTAGAGAACAGATCAGTTTAGAGATCCTCTCTATGGGAGATGGCTGACTGTGCGTGCATGTGTGTGGTGAGGTGGGGTTGCTTGAAGGGAGGAAAATGCAAATAGAAGAAGAGTGATTAAACCGCTCATTAAATTTAATAGCCGTACTATTTATATTGGAGTTGCCTTTGCAGCAGTGGGTAGGAATGCATTAGCCAAAGGAAAATCTAAATATGACCCAACAAAGGTAGAAGGGGAGTTGAGAACTTGGCCAGAAATGATACTAGTTTATACTTTTTTTTTTTTTTTTTTTACTCCCTCTATCAGGAACGTCTCTCCAACTTGCAAGTTCATTAGCTTTACTCTGAGAAAGGCATATCCTGTCCAAACACAGCCTTGCCTGAGGAGTGTTCCTTGTTGTGCACGGGGAGGCTGCTCCTCCACCGCCAGTCAAGAGCAGGGCAGGAAGTGTTGCTCGCCTAATGCATCAGGAAGGACAGGTTTGTAGCGTGAGCCTGAAGTGGGAAACCACAGTCACTAGCTAAAGGCTGGACGTAAAATTCACAGGGCCAAAACTTAAAATTCAAGGGCCACATGCATGTCTTAGCTCATGTTATGGTGTCTATCTGCCGTCTGATCGAAGTGCTGTTTGTCATGAAGTCCATACAAAGGCTGTCACTGACTCGAGCTGATCCTTGGTTGATGCGCTGACATCCACAGCTGTAAAAGAACTAAAGTTCACATAAACAAGTATCAAAAGTTATAGACAAGGGTTTTATTACATGAATAATTTGACATACTCCGCAGCAGTCAGATACAAGTGCATTTAATTAATGTTCTGTGGACATCATAACAGTCGGAATATTTCAGCTGAACAGTCAGTATTTGGCTGAATTCAAGCCAGTGCAATTCATGACATAACCATTAACAGGAAGTTACAGATCTACAATGAGGTTAGACTAGATAGCAACAGCATATTTATTGTCACATCAAAGCATTACAAAGTATGAAAGCCCAATATTTCAACTATCTCTAAAATGGTATTTGTACAAACCTGTCATAGATACCTAAATGTAAGGACTCGTCGCATCAGTAATGAATCATGACTTTCTCTATTTTTGGGCGTTATTTCAATATTCAAAACTATTTGGGGCAACAAGAAGAAATGTAAACATCTGATGGTCCTTCCAAAGTCCCTTCTGAGAAAATACATTGTGTGCCACAGGAAAAGTGCATTCTAACTGGTGTGTCTGCTATGGCCAGTTTGACTCAAATTCACATAGCACCAGGTATTTATCCATTTCTGCAGTAAAAAGTTAGAAAATCTTTGTATTAACTCAGAAAAGAGAAAACAAAGTCGAAAGTTTTTTCTTCTTCTTTCTTTAGAGGAACAACAATGAAATTAAAAAACCCCACCCAACATTTAAACAGTTACCTCTTATGTACAAAGGAACCAAAAGCTAGCAAAGCGCATAGCCAGTGAACAGTCTTTATTATTTTTTTCCTTCAGGTTCATGTACCTGAATATATGAGTTTATTTACAGGTGGACAGGTATCCACAGAAGTAATAACCAGAATACTTCTATTTGGCTAAAAGTTGTATAAAAAAAGACAAAACACTTTTTTCAAATACTTTCCAAATATATATATATATATTAAAAGTATTCAGTATTTCCATTAGTGCCAGAGTTGGAAGCTCTTTCTCATTTTAAAAAGTTAACTTTGTGATAGTAAGTGACAGCAAAGGACTGACGTTTGCAGTCAGAGCTTTGATTTGAGGGACTGCAGCTGGAGCTACACAAGGACACGGGACAGTAGCAGATTGCAGGGAAATGCAGTAGTGTCTTTCTGTTGCTGTTATAGGCCACATCCTGGTGATGGAGATCTGCCAGCTGCAGAGAGCCCCCCGTACCACACGGAGCATCCCTACAGCTACCTCTGCGTAACCCTCCTGGGGCAGGTCCTCTGCTGATAGACATGGTCACAGCTATGGGAGATATGGCAGCTGATAACCACTGAAGACCTGTCCTCGAGCATTTTTTTTCAAGTCATTGGGTTCTGTGGATCATGTTGTAGGGGCCCTCATAAGGAATATGTTTTATACAAACAGCACTGCATTTTCTTAAAAGGACAATTTTTTTTTTTTTTAAAAAAACAAACCCAAAACCTCTGAAGTAGTGGAAATATTCTTCATGCAAATTGACAGCTATCATGGGCAGGTAGTTCAATAAATGGGAAAACATAATTTCCATGCTAATTCTTGTAAAAAATATAAAATCAAAGGCATTAGCCCATCAAATACAAATACATACTGTAAAAATATTTTTCAATTAAACATAACCTAGATGAGTGCACCTCTCTGGATAAATAAGAATACCACTGCCTTCATACTGGTATCAAATATTTGAATAGTTTGCATATAAACAAAATCTTTCTTGTTGAGTGCTTGCTTTACTCTAAAACAATTATATTCTTAATACATCTATTTTTTTGTCTTTCTTCCTATAGGATAAACCGTAAGAAGCACACTTCATTCATTGACTAGACTGGCTGATGTATCTTACGGCAACAATCCAAAATTTCAGTGTTGCATGCAATACCTTTTTCCTTCATTTAATTACACCAGCTATAAGAACAAGACATCCATTTTTCATCTTTCCTACTTCCTTCCAACAGAGGGTACACTAAAAACAAGGTCTGATCCTTTGTCTCTTATACACCCCAGCCCTGAAGCCGTCAGTGCTTAGGATGAAGGATTGAGTGTTTTGCACAGTTATCACCTGGGACAGCAGGTCTCAGCCCTGAGACCAGAACCCCTAAGGAGCCATCCGTGCCTCCCAAGTGCTCTGCTACAGAGCACCATGGAGAAGTGGTGGTAAGAACAAAACTGGGCCGGTAGGGTGGCTGAAAAGGCTCTCACAAGGGGAGGATTATAGCTGCAAGCCCAATTTGCAGTGGCCTCCTCCTTGGCATAGCTTGTTCTGGTGTTGCTGCAAACTGACTCCACGCAAGAGAGCAGCTGCTGGTCCCGCTCCGCTGCCCGAGCGTGGAAGATGCTGAGCAAAAGTGCAAGAGGTGCCAGGGCCAGAGCAGCAGCAGCTCTGGCTGAGTGAGCAAAGGTACCACATCCCTCTGCTTGGCCACGCTGGGCCTGGGAGTCCAGACTGGACCGTGCCAGGTACCGGCCTTGGCCACAGCCCCCTGGCCTCTCTGCTCCTGGGGCCCTGCAGCTCAGCATTCCTCCATCCTGCATACCGGGTTTTTGGAGAGCAGAAACAAGACAGGAGACAAACACATGCTAAAGGAGATGGGAGCACCTTCAGCTTGGGGGTTCCTAACCTCGGGGAAAAGGTTTAATTGATTCAGGATACAGTATGCAGCTGTAGGAAAATGCATAGTTTGTACATATACATTCATTTACAAAGATCAAAGGAAGGTTCGTCGCTATATAGTTTAATCACCATCTGCTTTCAACAAAAAAAAAAAAAACCTGACGAAGGAGACCAGTTAAGCACGCAGCTTGTTAGTTAATGGTAACTGAACGGCATTTCCCAAATAAAGAATTAGCTTATTTTCTTCTTGTTTTTTTGAGATAGATAATTTTAAGTAATTTTCCATTTGAAGACTGTTATTTCTGGAATAACATATAATATTTTGGGATTTCAAGAGATTCCAATTCAACTGTGGTCATCTGAGTGAGTATTGGTGCACTCTGCTCTGAGGTTTATTAACAAGTGTAAGTCCTGTAAGACAACCAAGCAAACCAACAGAAACCTGGTTTTAAATATGGTGCGTAAGCTAGATTAAAACGTGATTCTTTGAAAATGCTGAAATTCCAGTTCAGCAGAGAGTAGTGCTTTTTTGCTTTTTTGGCAATAGCTGAGCTACTATTTAGACAATTCTACGAGTTTGCTCACTTTTGCTTTTATTTCAGTTAACACTTTGGAACCTAGCTGCTTCCCATGAGGAATGTCTGTTGTCCCGAGCATCCCTGAATGTGTAACAGTAATATACCAGGCAGGACAGGTTTAAAGACAAGGAGAAAATCTTGGTTTAAATTATCTATTTTAAACTTGTTTTCCATTTGTGCTTTTCCTGAAGAAAAATTGCATTCTCACTTGTGATACTTACTAAAACACAGTGGTTTGCTACTAAATGTAACTTTAACAAAGATTACTGCTTTTTACTAATAAAGATGATCTATAAATATTTAATTCAGCAATTAATTTACTTTTTTAATGATACTTGATATTCTAAATTTTACTTAGGGAAGAAGTGGTTAATGCACTTATTAAGTGACTTGGATTCCTCCTTGCAATTTTTATTCAACCACATCTATGAAAATTGCACAAAAACATTTTTCAAACTGGAAAAAATATAATAATCAGGTAATCAGGATTCACAAGGAGAGTTATCAAAGCATATTTTGCCATCTAAGTGAAGAAACATTGCCTGTATTTAGTGAACTGATCATTCAAGGGGAAATGAAAAAGCAGAAAATCTATTTTTCCATACAAACAATGAATATTAGAAGTTCAAGAGGGTAAGATTTGCTCCTTCTAAAACCCAGTGACCAGAAACAAACTACTCATTACCTGAATTACTTGAATAACTTGAGAAAAAAAAATTCCTTCTCATTTTTTCAAAACAGTTACTCTGTCCAAACCTGGTTTAGTGCGTTAATAAAACTCAGGAGCTAGTGCTTAGCAAATTAGTAATTCAGTAGTCTTTCTTTAACATTTCAAGTGCAAGTGCATTTTAACTAACTCAATTATTTTCATAGACTTTTAGGCATTAATATACACATTGCTAATTTTGCAAATGTTTTTAAGAAAAATATTTGAAAAGTTTGGAGTGTCATGACTTGTACTGAGAATGATTCCCTACATATCTGCAGTCTGTTGGAAGTGCTCTTGGTCCAGCAAGCAGAATCAACTCAGGCAGACACAAAGATTTTAACACTTTTTTTATATAAAGTAACAGCAAAATTCTTAAGAGGAATTTTGGAGAGCCCAAGTCTATGTTTTTGATTTAGCACTAAAACATTTTCAGTGGGAACAGACTGCAGAGGCTTTTTGATGAATTATGGCCAAGGTCCTCTGAATTCTGGAGTTCTTCCCAGCTGCCAGCACTACAGGGAGAGTTTAAGAAAGGTCTGCCTAGAGGCATTTTGTTGTTCTGTGGGTTTTTACCTTAAGAAAAGAAAAAGCACCTCCTTCTAAAAAGAAACAGTTTTTTGCTATGTGCAAGCCCCAGGCAGTGGAAGTACCTCACCTAAATCTGTTGTGCTGGCCCATGGGCTGCCCCCAGAGGGCAGAATCAAATCAGATTGCAAAGGAGTATCATCTACATGCAAAAGTCTCCTCTTTCATGCTTTCCTTGAAACATACATGAAAATACAGGAACCAGTCAGGGAACAGAACTGCTATTTGTGCTGCCTGACAGATCGCCACCTTGGAGCAAGCCTGTCACAGCTCCTGCTCCTCAGCTAAACACCAACTGAGTTTGCAGAGACACTCCGTGCTTAGTGCAAAGGTTTTAAACTTAATTTTTCCACAATTGCAAGACCTGCAGTGCTGTGCAGCACTCCTCTCTGTGGAAGGATGTACAGGTAACACTAGTCTGTGCTTTCTCTCCAGCACAGACAGCACGGTGCTCACCAGCGGTAAGCATGTAGCTTGCATGCCGCTGGCAGTACGCTTGCCACGCTCCAGGGACCCCTGTTAGTCCATAAAAGGACACAACAGCTTTACAGCATGCAGAAATGCCCAGATCCTGCACATCTTTTGTAGGTGAAACTCAAGTTTGATTAAAAATGGCAAGATGATGTATTTGCAACTCAAGGTGAGACTGTACTCATGCTATTGGACCAGCGGTTGGCTTTTAGCAAGGTTGGATGTAGAAATGAAAAAGCAGAATGACAGTGTCTCTTAAAAGGAACTGGGGGACTCTGGGAGGTGGTTGACAAAGCACTTTTGCAGAGATTTCACACCATAGTGTCAAGGACTTCAGAGCTGTGCATAGTCTGTGCACACACATGCTCCTCAGCCTCTGAGAGGGGAGCCCAGGAGTGAAGCCAGAGCATCGCCATCTCCCTCTCCCCACTCCATACTGCTGTGTGCTTTGTTTTCCAGTCCCTGCAGACTTACACTTTTCTAGGTTTGATTTGGAATAAAGAGTTTGGACAAAGGAAAAGTAAAAAGGTATTTTTCAGTATACTCCACAAGATCTGAAGGGACTCTGTGCTGGGGTCGAGTAGTTGTGCTTTAAGATGTTGAAATTGGCACCTAGAAATTCTTACACTAAACTACATGCAGTAGTATTAGGGCTGTAAATTTAATACCAAAATTGGGGGAAGATGAGTTCTTCATAAGCTCATTTAAGAATAAGACAATTGTCTTTAGGATACTGGTTCCCAAAACTGGAGGGGATGAAGGCAGGAGAAACCAAATGTAAATACCAATGTCAACCTGGAAGCGGGCTTGTAAGAGTGAGAGTTTGGAGAGCTACTGTTTAAAGCAGGAACATACACACTCGCATACTGCATCTGGTGGGGTCTTGTACTTGGACAAGTTCAGCCCCTCCAGAGAAAAGGGACTTCTCAGCCTCCCCAGTGCAAAACATTGCATTGGCACTGTCAAAAACATCTCTCTTTGCTAATTAAGTTGAGCCTATTTCAACTTTCCTGTGAGCTTTTTCATTTTGACCTGGCTTATTAAATAGTTTTATGCTTCTTTAAACTAGATTAGGCTACATTTTTTAAGAGCCATTTCAATTAATCTAATGCAGGTCTTGCATATAAGCAAATCCCATGTCTAGAAGTTAGTCTCCTGCTTATTCATATTCCATTTAAACCATGCTATCCATTAATGTATTGAATTTACCAAATGGTAAATCATTTCGGAAGCTGTAATATTTCTCAACGTATCATTAAAAACATCTCTGATCTAAATAGTTTATTTGCTGTATCTTATGGAACTTGCATTTTTATAAAAACATCTTAGTTTCATGGCTAATTTCTAGTTAAAACTTGATTAACAAAACCTTTATTGTTTTGCATATCAAAAACACATGGCCCAACAAGCGCAAAAATATATAAAGTGCAATGCAGAGCAAACTAAAGCTCAGTAATTTTACACTCAGTGAAATGGGAAATGCTCTGGTTCTAAAAATAATAATTCAGAAAAAATGGTTTTAAAAAAGAACTTAAAATTACTTTATATTGTCCAAAACAATTGTTGATAGGAAACAAAGGAAAACAATATCTATGTGGGCAGATACTTCCCTTTTGTGACTGAAGTGAGACAAAAGGATTCATGGATCTAAATACTGCAGTCTTATGCAAGCAGAGTGTATTAGAAATCCCATATTCATAAAAACTGGGCAATTGGGCTTTTGTGTTCCTACAGCTGCTTAACTTGTGCTAAATTCACCCCTTCCTATGATGGAAATACATTTCTTATATGAAATAATATATTAGTAGCAGGAAACAATAAAACATAATTGCTTTTTTTCAGAGTTTAATAAAAATGCAGTGCAATTGATGCTGACAGTTATCTTCCTTCGGTTACCTTGTGAACCTTTACCTTCTCCCTGGCATTCCCATCGCTATTCCACTGATGCTATAGTAAGAGAGGCTGAAAAACCACACTAGCAAAGCAGCTGAGGATCTTTCCTACTGTCTGCCATGTCTGGATAAGTATACCCTGGTTTTCTGTGTCCCAGAGATCTCATACAGAGATCACATCTCCCCACCCCGCAATAAACCTCACCTGGCCTTAGACTACCCTGAATAATATCAGCGTGGCTCCAGAATGCCCCTGGGGTCAGGGGGGGATCAAGGTCCAGTGAGGTTGCTTTTCATGTCCCTTAACTCCTCCAGAACGTGCTTAGCAAAACCATGGCACAGCTGAGCTGCAGTCTCATTGCCTGTAATCTAACTCATCTTTTTCCCCCTATAGACTCCATTTCATATCAAAATCAATGGTGTTTCAATGGTATTCTAGTGCTCAGCAGCCAGCCTAGCTGAGCACTCGTGAGCTGGCTGCTGTAGGAGTGTAAGTCCATTCCCTTAATGAGACTCCAGCCAAGACAGGGTGGGAGAAAGGCAGTATTGGCAAGCATGAAGAACAGAGGAACAAACCCAGCAACCCATTGGTATTCTAGTGCTCAGCAGCCAGCCTAGCTGAGCACTCTTGAGCTGGCTGCTGTAGGAGTACATGTAAGTCCATTCCCTTAATGAGACTCCAGCCAAGACAGGGTGGGAGAAAGGCAGTATTGGCAAGCATGAAGAACAGAGGAACAAACCCAGCAAGCCATATACTGATCTAGCCTTTAGGCATTTTATATAGACCCACACTTTTAGGAGTGGTTCAAATCAGCATAACCCAGGATATTTCTCTCTAGAAATGTCTCTGCCAGGGGGTAGGAACAGCTCTTTCAACAGTAGCACAAGCTTACACCAACTTAACCGGCTGTGGAACTAAAGCGTTGGGTCAAATGTAGAGATATAAATCTAAAATAATATTCCCAAAACCCCATGACTCACAAAGAGCATGTCTGCTTCCTTGCAAATGCAGTAGTGGCTGGTGCTGTGTTAGAAATGCCACTGGAAAGTGATGGGGCAATGGCACCTTTGTAAAAATGTACTAATGAATCACTCACTCGGGAAGTGAACAGTTGGGAAAAAGTTGAAAAGAGTCTCCTTTAGCTGGGAGCCAAACTCACATTGGCTTGGTTTTAGGGCTCTTTGGTGAGGTCCAGCAAATCTTGTGAAAAAGACTTAGTTAAGGTTACGGGGCTCTGCGACAGCTCAGCCCACCGGCTGCCCAGGGAGCTGCAGTGTGGCTCCGGAAGGAGGGAGACCACCACCTCTGATCTCAGCTCTGACAATACTGTGATGTATTCAGTGATCTTCTGTAACATACAAGTTCTCCAATAGTTTTATTTTAATCTCTGAAAGAAAGAATATTCTTCAAAAGAACGTTCCGGACTGTGGGTCACAAATGAATGCAAATAACCACCTTCCTCAAGCTGGGCACAACACACGGAGCACTTGCTGCAGCTGGCAGCGCACAGGCTGCGGTGGTGAGTCCCCCCACAACAGGCTGCCTCTCCTGGATCCCCTCCTGAGAAACCTCCTTCTCCCCAGGCCTGGTTTCAGTAGGATGGATTACAGGCTGAATGCCAAGTGCTTAACAGCTCTTAAATCTGTCACTAGGGGACACATCCAAAGTACTGCTACTTTGGTATGACTAGAAACTGAGCCAACCTCTTCCATGCAAATGTGCCTAGGTATGTATCCATCCCTCTCCCAAAGCCTAACACCAGCAAAAGTCTCTTCTCAAGCACTCAGAAAGGGAGATTCACAATTTCACACTCCTAATTAGTGGAAATAGTCACACAGAGGATAAACCCAAGTGCCTTCGTTCTACAGGCATTACCCGTATGAGCAGTCCTAGTCAACACACTTAATCACGGGAATAATTGCAACTCTCCTGAGAAAACCTGTAATGCTTCAAGGGCTCAGCTAGTTACTATGCTATCTGCATTTTGCTCTTAACTGTGTAACAAGACTTTTTATCAGGCTTGTAATTCAAAAAAAAAAAAAAAAAGAGAGACCTGTAATTGGTGGCTTTAGATGAGTGCAAACATGTGAGACAGAACATAGAGCACTGGATCTCTGGGCTATGGACAAATACACTCAAGCTTCACAAGGGTGGCGTGTTTCAGAACAACACTTTCAGTTTTCCCTCTCCTCCTCAGATTAATTAGAAGCAATTCCCACCAAACTGTTGGCATGACTAGGGATGAAAACACAAAAGATTGCATTGATGTTGTTTGGGTCACTGGAGTTAGTCTTTCACTGTCAATTTATTGACACAATCTAATTTTAAGTAACTGCTGTAATTTTAGTATCTGATCATATTTGGCTTAAGATACTTCTGAGAAAAGATGATACATTTGGGCAAGAAAGACTACTCATCAGGATTAAGTACTCTGTTATAGAATAATAAATAAAACCAGTGTTGCTTATGGGTGGGATGGCAGAATTTTTTCCTTATACATTTAAAATAGTGCTGGTTTTTGGCACACGAAAGAGAATCTGTATCAAAAACGACTGTGATGAGGTTACAGGACTAACAGTACACTAAAAAGTAGCATTTACACAATTTCGCAAGCCATTGGCCTCATCACAAGTGAAAAAGGGCCAAGACAGAGAGTTTCTTCCTTCTGGGATCCAATTCTGAGCAATTTTGTTTCAGGTTTTACCTCGCGGGCTCAGACATGTTTCAAGTAATGTCTCTAAATTTGAGCTTGTCCTTTAGCCCTTTACTACAAGCCAGGCAAACAGGGAAAAAAACAAACAGCCTTCTGTTCAACAGATCTGATTATTTCAGTCTTCCACACAATTCTGGACTCTGAGCATAAGACAAAATCAGTAAGACAGATGGGAAAATGATGTGTATAGCATCATTCAACAGAAAAAAAAAATGGTACAAGATAGCAAGATACACCGCACTTGGCAACCTGTATTCTGATGACCCCACGGTGCGGATGAAGAGATTACCTTGGAAATATGTGAGCAGAGCTTGCAGTTTGATTGTTCAAACCCTTTTCCTAACTGAACAATGAACCCTCAATGTAATCTTTTTCGATATGACCTTCTGCTTGCGTGAAGTCTCCATTAAGTTGGAACAGACCATGTTATATGAGCTCACTGAATGAAGAAATATCTCAATTAAAAAAGTTATTTTGAAAATAACACAATTTCAAGCCAAGTATTGGGAATTTAGGAATATCTTCACAAATAAAACCCAATAATAAGATGCAAGAGACAAAATTTTCTCTAAACACTGAGGCAGGCATTTTCATGACATCACTAGGAATTTCAGACTGAACTATCTCTGTAAGCAAGGGCAATATTTGCTTCTCTTTCTGTAATTCAGATTTTGTACAGATGTTTTAGGTTACTTCTGCCATGTCAAACAACATTCCACTATTCTGTGTAATTTTACAATTCCCCCTCTCCTCCTTTTGCTTCTTAGGAAATCCCAAATCCTGTTTCATCATGTAGAATAAATGGTTATAAGTGGTTATAATGAATGGTTATTCAGAGAGGTAATAAGATCCCAGTGCTATAAAAGTCAGTTTTAAAAGAGTGCAGATTTCACAGTGGTGTACAAACACACACCACTTGTGTCCATAATTTAGCCCTTTTAAAGTATTGCACCTTGTTAATAAGGCTACTGTCTATTTTCTTTTAAAACTAAATATTATACATAGACAACATCATTTGTGGCTTAAAAGCACAGTATTCCTAAAGTTTTTAGGTAAACTTATTTATTTCCTTGCATACTCGGAGCTCCTATGCCTCCTGGAGGAGTGTTGAGCGTACAGGGAGTACAAATGCAACTCCATATACTTACATATATAATGTGACCTGCTTGTCATGCATTTTTTTTCTGTGCTCAAATAAGTTCCTTTGAGCTTGATGGCAAATAGACAGCTTTTACAAACCTAAGCAATGCTTTCATATGCTGAAATGTACAGTTAACTTGTCTTATTTCTCACTGTCCCATGGCAATGCAAAAAATACTTCTGAAAAAGAATTCTCTAAATTTGCCTGGTCTTATAAATACAAGATAAATTGCATAAAAATCAGAAAATGATTGATTGTCTTACAAAGTGCATATTTCAAACAAAGTTCTAAGATTATCTGCTCTTGCCAAGGCTTGATTTCAGAAGAGCATAAAAAGGTGTGCCTAACTTTATAAACACAGTCTCATCAACAAACTCTGGCAGCAAAGTTAAACACATACTTGAGTGCTCTGATGAATCTGAGCCTACATTTTATTGGTGGACTACCAAGTAGTTCTACCTCTGCACAGCCATACCTGCTAATTTATAGATGACGTGCACCCCTTTCCCCGAAAGAATTGTTGGCATCACTGTAAGAATTAATTACTACAGTTAAATACTGAGACTAAAAATTCTGATGCCAGGTGCTATTTACATTTTTAGGTCCTAATATTGAAGATTCTGATTTTTATTCACTTCAGTATAAATAGCTGGGAATTTGCAGAATGAAGTCCCTGGACACAGGAAAAAGAGTTGACAGGAAAAATTATTACAGACCAACAATAATTTCTTTGTGTAGAAATAAAGAAAAAATTAAGAATTTGCATATGTATTCCTTCAAAATACTAGTTAACATGGTTCAATAAAAAATTGGTTTTACTGAAGCTGATGCCTTTGCAAATATGAAAAAAAAATGCAGTGGCATGTTTTCTTTTAATTTCATGTAGAAATTAGTACTTTGCAAAGTGGAGTATTCAACACCTCCAGGATATCACACTCTCATTTTTTTGCTTGCCGAAGTAATTTGCTAAGAAGTAATCCAATCAAAGTATGCTTTGACCAAGCAACTATATAAACAAGAAGCCTTTATATTTACAGTAGATTCTGAAAAGTTTTATACAAATGTATAGATTTATATTATAATTAGGTTATGGTTCAAGCTAATTTTGTACATTTTTGTATCATATAACATGTCCATTCTCTATTTAGAACTTCATTAGGTATAGCATTAAGTAAAACCATTCTCACCAATTAGTGCTTAATTCTGATTTTAGTAATTCAAGTAGTAATATATTGCTCTTTAAATTTTGCCTAGAATAGAAAAAAATCAATTTCTCACCCACCTTCCATTCAACTAAACCTACATCCTACCTTTACAGCTCCCTTACATTCCCTGAGGAAATATGTACTAACTGTATCTTTTATTTTTGTCTTCCCAAGGCATTTTTTACAAACATTTTTGTAACTTTTGTTTATCTGAACATTACACATCACATGGCAATTGCTGTAGGTATCACATACCAAGATAAAGACTCTGAAGTCAAACCTCAACTTTTGAAGATGGGCAAAGATGGGAAACACTAACGTTCAAACAGTTTAAAGTATCTGAGTCCATCTTCAGCATTGAATTACATCAAGAATTTGGATTTAATCTTGAAACCCTATCTCATTAGTATAATATTGTGCATATTCCCAAGCAATAGAAAAGCTGAAACAGTTATTTCTATCACTAAATTAGTTTCTCTCAAGGGTATATTAGAGATCTCACATTCCAATCCAAACATGGAAGGAAAAAAATTCTTGGTGCTAAGATGTGTTTAAAAAAAGCAGAACACTAGCTTGTTACTAAATGTATCCATTCCCTAACATTTCATCAGCTGCCCGGCCAAATGAATTCTTGCTGTTAGCATGAACAAGCATAGGAGCAACCTGTATTTTATTTTGCTTGGTGCCATCAGAAACAGACTGATTTCTGTTTCCAGGGTCTTTGTGGATTGCTATTAAAAATGGTCTGTTTGAAGCAAAAAGAACATGAGGAGTGTTTTTCATATTGATGAATAAACTCAAAAAGTTACAAGTGGAAGATACACATCTTCTGTAATCTTGCATTTGGATAGAAGCGAGATCATGGTCCATGCGAAAGCACTGTAGTCTAACATGGAAAAAACAGTTCAAGTGGATGCTAGGCATACATTGACTTTCTGCTATCATGAAGAAGTTTTTCAAGCTCCACACAGATGCAGACATGGGCTGGTTATGTCTAGCAGATACAGAATGTATTTAAACTCTCAGCTTGATTAGTTTTTGCCGATAGCTTACCTTCTAGCTATTTTGCTGAAGGTACCATAAAACTCTCCGGAACTTATACTAAAACAAAATCTCTGCTATGATGCTTTGCAACAGCCCTCAGTTATCTACCAGAAAAATCCTGACAAATGCAGATTAAATCCCATACTCCGTACACGTCTCAGTCCCAGCACTACCACCTTACAGGAAGATTGAATGAAATGTAAACGTGAGACCAAGATGAGGCTTCACAAATGTTTCCTTATCAAAATATTTCTAAGAAAAGGCACAGCACAGCTTTCTCTAACAGATGACTGAAGTTTGAATCAACAGAAAAAAGTCTCACTGGTAACCTGTCACGCCTCTATGCATGGCCAGCAAGCTTCTAACTGAAACCATCTGAGATGGTGTTTCAACATATTTACAGGCAGGGGAAGAAAAATCACTTTGTATTGCCACACTTACACCGACTGTCCTGAATTCTCGCTAGGGCCACTCTAGATGGCCCCTGACCGCAGCAAGACATAGAAAACCATCCTGACTCACTGCATCAGAATGAATGAAAAAATGAAAAGTCAGTGACAAGGACATCTGGGATGTGACATGGAGCTGGAATCCATTCTCACACGCAGGTTCTACAAGAACTTTTGGCTACAGCTTTGCCTCCTGTTCTGTTGCCTACTTATTTGTTATCTTAGAAAGTGAAGGGCAGAAGGAATGTAGAAAGTGATGCCAGTGATAGCAAATGGGTGCAAGGAATTTATAGATTATTAGATAGCTAATGCTCATACCGGGCAAATGGTTTGGAAAAAGTAGTTCAAACAGACAGGCATTCTGCTCAGCTTATTCACACAAGCAGGGCTCACAGGTCTGGCTTCATGACAACAGATAGCTGCTCGGTGATAACCGGTATTGGTTAAAGTAAGTGTAAACCTGCAGATTGGAATGGAAGAGCCTTTGCTCACTCTACACCTTGTGTATCCTGTTACATTTGTGCAAGGCACTAGAGATTCAGGCACATTGTTTTGGGTGGAAACCATTGTATGACTAAGATGATCCGAGTTTGTAATGTCCAATAGCTGCTATTTCATATAGGAGCAGTTGGAGCAGTCACATGGTAAAAATTACCATTACAGTTTCCCACTTCTAAAATTATCTCCTCTTCCAGATTTTTTTTTTTTTGGGGGGGGTGGGGTGGGTGTGGAGTAAATGTGGAAGTGGGAAACAGCTTTGTTACAGCAAGAAAACTCGTAAAGAAAATTTGGGATCTATAGTTGATCTCCACTCTGATACTGATGTTGGCAATTTCTGTTACCAGCATCAATACTAGTTAAGTGGTTAAACCCAATAAAATAGATCCTTCCATTTTTATATGTCAGGTGAAGTTCTGGCTCTTGACATAAATGAACCCACATCCAAATCTCTGCAGCACACACAGACCATGTGATGTATTCAGGCTGTTCCTTCTGACTTCTCCATTTTTGTATCTCAGGTGGAAGTTCTGGCTCTTGACATAAATGAACCCACATCCAAATCTCTGCAGCACACACAGACCATGTGATGTATTCAGGCTGTTCCTTCTGACTTCTGCAGGAGGTCAGAGACAATGACCTACCTCCCACAGAGAAACCAAAACCAGGGGAAATGGCGTGTACTGATGACAACAGATGACCAAAGCATTCAGGCTAGCTCCTCTTTGGAAAAACAAAGAAATCTGACTCTTTTGGAGAGGCTGGTGCATAAATGTAAGATGAACTGGACGTCAGGAGGACAGCGATGCAGCTTAAAGCAACACCGAAGCACGAGACAGAAAAAAAGAGGAAGTTATTCCAGATCATGCTCAGTAGTGTCAGCACGGGAAAGGCTTTGCTGACATTTCGGTTCTTGCTGGGTGTGTCAGGAGGGCAAAGGGGATCTCGGCAGGTGCTGAAGCACTCGTGCAACATGAAGTAATTCAAGTTCAAAGCACGAAGCGACTGGTGAATGCTTCATGCAGGTCCAGACGGCTGTGCCGTCTTCCTATGGCAGGCCATGGCGGAGACACGGTGACTCAAGGAGTGCCTACTTCTGAATCAAAATGCCACAGTCATATGATGCAGAACTGATTTAATATAAACTGCTGAATAAAAATTGTGTAAAAATACTGGTCATTTAGCTTTGTCCTGGCAGGATTTATCAAGTATTCTGTCCTTCTGTTTTGTTAACACCAACTTTCTATCCTGTTTTGATGGTTTCTGGGTTTTGTGTCTGTACGTAATCCATATCAAATTTGTACCAGAGGGTGATCTGGCAACAAAACCATTCTTCCATGGAGAAATTTATAAAGAATAATCTTATTACAATAATTTGTAAAGTGCCCTCAGGAAAGGTGCTCACAACGCCATGACATTATAGAAACAATATACAATCTGATACATTATTTTAAAAAAAATCCTCCAAAGCAAAAAGGGAATATATAAAAGGAGGGGAACAACAAATATATCGGCAAATACTGTCAGTCTAGCAGTAGTCAATTATGAAACGCTTTAAAATGAGTCTCAGAGTGCTTGTAAAAACAGGGGGGCAAACTGGCAGGAGTATCTTGGAAAAGACCCTAACTTCTACCAAAGTAAATACACCAACAGCAAGCTCGGTGTTTTAAGATGAAACAACTACAAATTACTATGAGGTATTTTGCTATGGAAATTGAAAAAAATACAACATCCAAAGAAAACCCATGACCCACATTTTACTAAGAGGAAAGACGCTAAAAGAGTGGCTATGTGTATCCACTGACTTTCAGTGTCTTGTTTTATATTTATTAAGAAAACAATCATTATCCTCCATCTTGATCCCAGATTATATATATATAACTATATATATATAGTATATATAACT
>NW_010140950.1:0-33961 GCF_000699245.1 Pterocles gutturalis
CCCCGAGCCAAAGGCTAACCCACCGCAGGGTTCCAGATCTGCTCAGTATGGAACCTCAAGCATTGAACCAGTTATGTAAACTTTAAAGTAATCGGTCCTCTAGTTGAGGCTTGTTATGGCCTCTTTATCCTTCATCCACTACAGAGCAGCAGATGCAACTTGTAATGAAAATGCACAAGCAACTATTATCTGTTGTGAGAATAGTGACCAAGAGATGTGTTCCACAGTGAAGCAGTTACTTGTTCAAAAAAATTGCAGTTGCCCGAAAGACTCCTGGGGCAATTACTCTTTTCTGTCCTTCCCTCTTCTGCATGTGAGGATTGAGTGATTCAGGATACTGAGAATGGGAGTAAACTCTTATATCTCTAGGTGTCTGACAACCCTTCTGGAAATTTGGGTGACTGTTGCGTTGAGCTATGGATCTGCAATTCTGGCTTGGTAATTATAGCCTGTCCCATTTTGAAGCAGTGGTTGTATTGAGAAAATAGGAATGGATTCCAACCTAGCTTAGCAAGTAGCTTCTTGTTATAATATGCTGATTTACCTTATTGGATGTGTGTAGAGGTTCGTGGTACTGCCTTTACTAGGTAAAGAGGAGAGGTATATTTTCCTCTTTAACTGAGCTTTGGAACCTGAAATTTGCCAAGCCTTCAGAGACTTTGAAATTCTCAGATGCAGGGTTATTTGAGTCTTTATGGAAATATCAAGTTATCTTCAGTTGAGTGATTATGAATTGATTCAGTTGAAATATGGGACAGCTAAAGCTCTTGATTTTCAACAGGAACTTTACTAAGGGAACTATTTAATGGATTGGGAACTTGGAGTTCTGAATGTGAGAATCATCAGGGCAAAGGTGTTAATGCTATCAAAAACCTATATTTCAAAGGAATTTGGCAGGGGAACTTGTAGGAACTCAGTAAATAACACCTCCATATAAGAAATTATATATAATGTGGCATTTGTTATGAAGTCACTTGTTCTAACTTTTTTTTTATTGCCCTTTTCTACTCTCTTCCTCTTTTCCCCCTTTCCTGCAATTTTATATTCCAGCAACTTTATCTGTCCACATGGATGCAGCAGAGTCAGAGGTACCAGCAATACCATCCCTGAGACCCCAGAACTCTGAGTGGACAGGGAAAACACCAGCAACCGAAAAAGCCACTACTGCTGCCTCCAGTAACTTTTTAAAAATGCTACCAGAGAAGAGCCCTGGATACAGCTGAAATGAAGCATTGCAACTCTAAAAGCTTGCTGGATTTTGGAAGTGTGACTCTGGTGTGTGTCTTCACGAAACATCTTCTTTGACAGTAGCGATATCTTCAGTATTGGTGCATGATGCGTGCCATCATTCAGACTGATCTGCGTGCCCCACATACCTAAATCATGTTTGTGAATTTATGCTTAAAAAAGGGTAATCAGTGTTGGGACCGCAGTGGCTTTTAAAAATGTTCTTGCTATTGCTGTATTTATTATGCATTCATCTCCTTCCCTGATGGCAGGTCATGTGTGCTGGGCCATGTACAGATTCTTTTATGTTTTCAGGTTTTTACCGACCCCCTGGACATGTTGCTTGTTTGTGCATTTGGCGTTTTTTGGGTGAAAGTCCCACTGCCACTCAGGGAGGCAAAAGCCTCCCCCTGCTTTCTTCCCAGGCCAGGAGGATTTCTTGTCCGGGGAGTGAGGAAGGAATGCAAACCAGTTGAAACATGGAACCTGAATTGTGAATTAGCAGAATGTTTTCAGGCCATGTGCTAATGGACTCAAATCATGTTCCTTTAAGCAAAGTAAATACAGTGCTTGTCCATTCAGAAATTGCCATTGGCTGACTGGCAGCATGGTCCATTAGACCTTTTCCATTTCCATTGTTCTGAATGTCTTCAGTTTTGCTTGTGTATTGCATGTTCTTTTCTAAATCTCCTACTGGATAAGAATTTGGGAGAACTTCTTGGACATAAATGTGCAAGCTGGTGTACTGGAAAGGAACCTGGGGCCTTTAATATCCTTGGAGTATGGCAGAGGATATACAAAATTTCCATTTCTCAGTGTATAAAATAAAAGATGACTGTTAGCATTTCTAAAGGTTGCTGGCCATTGAAGTTAACATGCTATTGAACAAAAAAGCCACTTAAAGTATCACCTGAGTTCAGAGCATTCTGGATATTGATCAGATCACTTCTGTCTCATGTTTTCCCTCCCTTCTGAAAGCATTGTCTGTTGTATCTACTGAAGTTGTCTCCACCTGCTGATAATTGTACTTCACTCTGCAGCATACAGAAAAGCGATTCTCTTCTCTTCAGAGTACTTCTGCTTGTTCCTTGTTACCTTTTGTGTTGCAGAATATATGGATAGTGGTTTCTTCCCTCTCTTTTCTTGAATTCTTGATCACACTCTACATACTTTTCTTGGATTACTCTGTCTGGAGTTTATTTCGGGTTATGTTTTTAGAATATGTACTTGCATAGCATGTGTCAAGGAACAGGTGGCCTCATGGATGTGTTTCTATGCATAGGACTCTGCTTTCCTCACTGGGTGGAGCTTTCAGACAGGACTGTTTAAGCTTGTAAAATTAATTTTGAATGTGGAGGTGCAGTTAACTCTCTTAAATAGATAAAAACATTTGTATGTTTTTCGTGGTTTTGCAGTGTTCTCCTCTCCCTTATAAGTCAAACAGCTGAGGGACAGATTTGATTGTGAGGAGAGAAAGCAGTGATTTATATTTAACTCTGTATTAAAATGTTAAATGGTCATAACATACACAAAACGAAAATTGGATGACTCACTAAATCATGATTGACAAATAACAGTTATATTACAGACACACCGTCCGTGTCTGATCCCCTAATACCTACTTATTCTTGGGGAGAGATCCAAATTGGATTTATATTTTGCAGCCCAAGCAAACTGTCAGATCTATCCATGTAAATCCCTCTCAATTTTTTTTTTTTTTTTTTTGTGGTGGTACATTTTAGAACTAATGGGAACAGGGAAAGCCTTTTTACCTTGCTGAAGGAGTACAGAGGTCATTTTGGATTATGGGACAAGCTGTAAGGGTTTTGTGGAGAGAGGAGTGTTCCTGTTTTAAAGTAGTCACTGGATTGTCTTATTTTGTAGTTATTTTGAGCAATGGTGTTTAAGAGGTAGTGCAGGAAGTGTCAGCACTGGAGGGCCTGTACTCTAGAACATACAAAGAAGATAAAACTGAAGAGTAGTAGCTTGACTATCTAGTACTCATGAACACAGTGAAGGAGAAAGGCGGTCACATTCTCCTGACAACCT
Source organism: Pterocles gutturalis (assembly GCF_000699245.1). Taxonomy (NCBI): domain Eukaryota; kingdom Metazoa; phylum Chordata; class Aves; order Pterocliformes; family Pteroclidae; genus Pterocles; species Pterocles gutturalis. Next base: position 3,277 of record NW_010140950.1, read on the forward strand.
GCAGATAAATTTTAGGCTTGGAAACCTTGTAACCTAACTGGCGGACGGTTTCAGTGACAGGGAGTGGTTCCCTAAAAGATCCTTTGTGCAGTTGCTTGTTTTTAATCTCGTGAAGGATCCCCTACAACCTCTCTTGGTTTGAGTCTGTTCAAGAGACATAGATTACTGAGCATTCAGCTAAAATTGTAAATTTTGACCTTTGTGTTTCCCTTTTAAAACCAATTCTGATATGTCTTGCTACATTCTGAGTATTGTTCAGAGTAGTTCTTTTTCTTCTGAAATGTCAGGACAGTTTTAAAACTTCCATAAGGGAGGTATTTGAGGTATTAGGGAATCAACAGCCTTTATCTCACTCATTGTGGTGGCGTTGCCAGACTTCACATGATTTTTCTCTGGGGTCAGGGAAAGATAATTTATCAGATTTTCCTATTGAGGTCAGTAGCACTGTTCGTCTGGTTAAGCCCTTACTTAGGTTGTAAGCTCCTAGGAGGTCTTCCTTGTCTTTAAAGATCTTGCCTTAGACAGGAATGTACCTGTGGCAGTACTGAAGAGTAACTGTGGCAGGCCTTGTCTTGGTAAGCCATACTTCCTGTCATGGGAACTTTCTGGAAGTGCCACAAGACTCAAGTTCTTGCAGCTGCCCTGTCTTTTCTTTTTCTAGAATTCATTTACAGGTCATTCAGGCTCTCAAACAAATTTGATTCTCCTGAGTGGTAGATAAGCTAAATGAATTATATATCTTGTTACTCCAGGGTATTTATAACAATTCATCTTCAGACTTCAGTAGCTTCATACAGATTTGAATTTTTGCATCATTCGTAGATGAGTGAACTAGGTGCATTGTTTTGTCTCTTTTCCTCTAAGGCAGATGCCTTAGAACTCACATGGTACTCACACAGAGCTCCCAGTGAAGGACACAGTACTTCAGATGTGGATTGCTTGAATAGACAGGAATAATAATGTATTGATTTGGTAGCTGTGCTTCTACTAAAGCATTCCAGTATGTGATTATTGCTTCAGAAGTACACAGCTAACTCATATTCCACTTCTTGTCCACCAGGACTGCCCAGTCTTTTTCTGGGTTTGTCTTCTCTCCAATTCTTCTCTCCTTGTCCTTATGGAAGACTCCAGCTTCCCAGATATCAACTGGGAATACCCTACTGCTATGACAAGCAAGTCTGGGACATTCCTGAAATATGTTGAAGATAATTTCTTGTCACAAGTACTCAGTGAGCCGACTAGGAAAGACACCCTCCTAGGCTTGTTATTTGTGAACAGAGAAGGACTTGTGGGAGATGTGATGGTAGGTGGCTGTCTTGGCCGCAGTGATCATGAAGTGGTTGAGTTTAAAATTTTTAATGTAATGAGAAAAATGGTCAGCAGAGTTGCTACCCTGGATTTCAAGAGAGCTAACTTTAAACTACTCAGGGAGCTAGTTAGCAGTATCCCCTGGAAGTCTTGCTGTTTTCAAGAACCACCTTTTAAAAGCACAAGAGGAGGCAATGCCTTTGTGTTGAAAGTCAAGCAAGCAACACAGAAGACTAGTTTGGCTGAACAGGGAACTCCTCTTGGAATTCAGGAGGAAAAAGAAGTTGTATGATCTCTGGAAGCAAGGTCAGGCTTTGCAGAAAGATTACAGAGATGTGGCTCACATATGGAGGGAGAAAACATGACAGGCCAAAGGTTAATTAGAGTTGAAACTCGCCAGTGTTGTGTCAGAAAAGAAAGGCTTTTTGAAGTGCATTAATAGCAAGATGAGGTCTAAGGAAAACATTGGACCAATACTTGTTGAAGATGGTCACCTGACAACTTGGGATGAAGAAAAAGTTGGGGCATTCAATGCTTTTTTTGCCTCAGTCTATAATAATACTGATAGACCTTGGTCTGCCTGGTCCTCTGAGTTGGAGGACCACGACTGTGGGAACAATGACTTTGCATTTGTGGACACTGAGATTGTAATGGATCAGTTGTATGAGCTGAATGTTCGTAAGTCCATGAGGCCAGATGGGATTCATCCCAGAGTACTGAAGGAGATAATGGATGTTATAGTAGGACCCCCTCAATCATCTACCACAGGTTCTGAGAGTCTGGGGAGGTCCCTCCTGACTGCAAGCTGCCAAGTTTATTCCAATTTAAAAGAAGAGCATGAGGGAAGACCCTAGAAACTACGAGCTGTTAGTCTAACCTCAGTACCTGGAAAAATCATGGAGAAGGTCATGCTCGGTGCTATTGAGGGGCATCTAAAGGGCAATGCAATCACCATGCACAGTCAACGGGTTCACAAAGGGAAAGTCTTGTCTAATTAATTTGATACCCTTCTATGATAAGGTGACCCACCTGGGGGATGAAGGGAAGGTGGTGGATGTAGTTTTTTGTGGATTTTAGTAAGGCTTTTGATCCTGCCTCTCACAGCAACCTTCTGGGCAAGTTTTCCAACTGTGAGATGAGCAAGTACATGGTGCACTGGGTGAGGAACTGTCTGAATGGCAGGACTCAAACGGTTGTCCTGAATGGGGTTACATCTGGCTGGCGAACAGTTACCAGCGGTGTTCCTCAGAGCTCAATTCTAGGGACAGTTCGGTTCAATATTTTTATCAATGATCTGGATGCAGAAGTTGAATGCACCATTAGCAAGCTTGCTGATGATACTAAACTGTGAGGTGCTGTTGACCCTCTTAAGGGACAAGAGGCTTTGCAGAAGGATCTAGATAGGTTGGAGCACTGGGCACTCATCAATGGCATGAAATTTAACAAGAACAAATGCCAGATTCTGCTCCTGGGATGGAGTAATGCTGGACACAAGTATGAAATGGGAGAGCAGTGGCTGGAGAGCAGCCCTGGAGAAAGGGATCTGGGGATGCTGGTTGACAGCAGGCTCAATAGGAGTCAGCAGCGTGCCCTGGCAGCCGTGAGGGCAAACCACATCCTGAGGTGCATCAAACACAGCATAACCAGCTGGTCAAAAGAGGTGATTATCTCATTGTATTTAGCGTTGGTGTGGCCTCACCTTGAGTATTTTGTGCAGTTCTGGGCACCACAATTTAATAAGGGTGTTAAGGTATTTGACTGCATCCAGAGGAGGGCAAAAAGGCTGGTGAAAGGCTGGAAGGCATGTCCTGTTAGGAGTGGCTAAGGATTCTGGGTTTGTCTAGTTTGGAGAAGAGGAGGCTAAGGGGTGACCTCATTGGTCTCCACTTCCTCTCCTCAGGAAGCTGTAGAGAGGGAGGTGCTGATCTCTTCTCCCTGGTGTCCAGTGACAGGACACATGGGAATGGTTCAAAGCTGCATCAGTCAGGGCAGGTTCAGACTTAATAGGAAACACTTCTATATACAGACGGTCGTCAAACACTGGAGCAGGCTTCTTATAGGGGTGGTCAATGTCTCTTCCCTGTCAGTGTTTAAGAGGCATTTGGACAATGCCCTTAATAATATACTTTAACTTTTGGTCAGCCCTGAAGTGGTCTGGCAGTTGGACTAGATGATAATTGTAGGTCTCTCCCAACTGAAATCTTCTGTTCTATTAATGAACTTCATGAGGTTTCCATCTCTTCATTCCTCCAGTCTGTCAAGGTTCCTCTGGGTGGTACCCCCACCTTCTAGCATATCAGTGGCTTCGCTCCCCAACATGCCATTTTATTTTTGATCTTGCTTGAGAGTATGTTCTGTGTGTTTCCACCAGATCACTAATGATCACTGAAGAGTATTGATCTCAGTATCATCTTCTGAAGCATGGTTTTCATAACTGACCATCACACAGATTTCAAGCCACTGATCATTATTCTTTGAGCCCGAGAGTTCAGCCAGTTTCTCACTGACCTTTCTTACTGCAAGGCGTCCAGTCCATAGCTCCTTCATTTGGCTATGAAGATGCTGTGAGAGACTGCATCAAGAGGCTTGCTGAAGTCAATGTAAACAGCATCCACTGCCCTCTACACATCGACAGAGCCTGTTGTTTCATCATCAAAGGCAGTCAGCTTCATAGGCATGATTTTCCCTCATTTCATCTGGCTGTCTGTTCCTAGTCACCTTCTTGTCCTTAGAGTGCCTGGAAATGGCTTCCAGAATGGCTTCCAGAACTTGCTCCATAAATCTAAAAGGGACTGAGGTACGGCTGACTAACCTGTTATTCCCCAGACACTCCTTCCTGCATTTTTAGAAAGATGACATGATACCTACCCCTTCCTGCCACTGGTGACTTCATGCAATTACCAGTTTTTCATAGATGATGGAGACAAGTCTTATAAAAATATACTTTTGCAAACAGGGCTTTATTTATGTACAAGGGCAAGATCAACATTCAGTGAAAGAGAAATCGAGAGCTGGGAGGAGCACATTTAGTAGTTGTTCTTTGCACATTTCCAGTAGTTCCAGTGAGCTCTAGTGAGGCTTAATGCCCAGTTTGGTAAGTACTGAGGAAGTGCAAGTTAAAATAATGTAGTTTCCAGCCTTATGGATTTATGATTTTAAGGTAAGGTATAATAAAGAGCGAAGAAGGCAACAAAGCAGTAGCTGGAGAGAAACCTGTAAGAGGCTGGGACTAGTGCTACTGAATGATAGATTAGCTTGGTGATTATGGTATGCAGAGGTGTGTCTTGCCAGCATTCCTGAATAATGACGTTGAGATGGTTAGTGCTGTCCTTCAAACTATAGAAGCTCAGGCTCCTACTTTGTGGCTGTTGCAGAGACCTGCTCAGTGGACAGAGGATGAGAAGGGAAATTGGAGGAAGGGCAACAAGAAGGCTGATTCAGTGCCTCTTTTATTTTAGCCCCTTCTGCACTGAAGAAAGAAGATGCTACCAAAAAAATGCGTGTGCCTGGATACTGAAAAGGAATTATGTGAAGTGGATAAGAACTTAGCTTTGTTGTCTTGAGAAACAGGTTCGTAACCAGAGAACACTTCAGTGAAGCAAAAATGGAGGACGCTACCAGTCATTTGTTCAGAAACTATTTCAGTAGTCTGTTAGACTATCAAAGGACGACAAACTTCTGTTCTCATTGTGATACTGCATTACTGTGTCTTTGTCCCCTGCATTCTATTCCAGTTTGTTTTGTGCTTGAGACATCCTGCTTTTGGACCATCAAATATGGGAAAAATATTTTACAGCAATGCTTCTTAAGGCATAAAGGGCCACTTGCTATACAGAAGGCAGGACAATATTATCTCAGGCCATTAACTTTTTCCCAATATAAGGATTGAACTCAGTATAGAGAACATAATGTCTTAATTATACCAAAGCATCCCCTTCTTAAGAAAGTAAACTGTGCCATAGGCAAGTGCATGGAGACTAAACTGTCACCAGTGCCTGGAGATGGGTGCATGGCTGGCCCTCTATCAAGTGACATACAGACTTACACCGTGGAGACAGAGGGAACCTTCAACGTCCTTCGCAACTTTAATGTAGGTAAAATGCCTTCCCAACTGCAAACCTGGCTGTTAGTGTGACTCCAGTGAGTTGACAAAGATGTGTTAACTGGCATACCAGGAGTAAAGAAGTCTTGTACTAACTCAAAGAACTGGTGAAAGTGGAAGATGGACTGGCACAGCCTGTTATATCGGAGAAAGATGCAAGATATGTATACCTGCAGACAATAATCAGAGAAGGTATTGCTGAGCCCTGTGTGTATGACCCAACGTATCCATTGTCTTAAAGCAGAGCTGCCAGTATTGTGAGGGTGATCAGGGTTTTGCAAAGCTGCCCTGTTTTCCTTGTAACCTCCAAAGGAAATGGGATGAACAGCATAAGACTGCACTGGGCCAGACTAACAGTCTGTCTGGCTTTGTAGTCTGTCCCTCACAGTGGGCAGATTTTGATGCCATGGGGTACTGTAAGGATGAAGTAGTTACACAGTGATACTTTCCTTTCAGGTTCCCTTAGCTCTCTCAAAAAGACTTACAAACTTTTTCTTCAAGGTTGGAGAAAACTTCTGTGAACTTTTTGGCTATAGTATTTATCCTGCAACTGGATTTAATTATATTTTAGAAGGACATGTAATCTGACTTCAAAAACATCAAGTAAGGATTAGCTCATCTTTCCTGGTAATCAGTTTTCTTAATTTTTACCCTTTTTATAAGCAAGTTGCATCTTCTCTTGGAATAGTTTTTTCCTAATCATTCTGGCATTATTTCTTGCTATGCTTTTTTTCAGCAAGGTTGAAAAGTCCTTTTCTTCCTCTACAGTTAGGCTTCTTTGTTGTGTATAACTACCTATACCCAGTCAACAAGTCCTATGTAATCCACTAATCCATATAGGTAATTTTTCATAAGCTTCACACTGTAAAACTTGTAATTTAACCTTTAATTATGCTTCTGCATTAAAATCCCCGGTATTCCACATCTGTCTGCGTTCACTTCTAGTGTCTATGCTTAGAGTGTTCTTTACAGAAGCAGGACTGTTTGCTTCCTTATTGCTCTTCAGGCTTCATATACTCATATAGCCAAGCATCATGCTAGCACTTCATGCCCAAACACTGCTGTAACACTACCATAAAAGTGATATTCAGGCAGTTGACTCTGAATCTGAAGTTCTTATCACTGCTTTTCAGTGCACAAGATCCTAGAAAGTAAGAATAGTCTTTTTTTTTTTCATTCCCAAATGCATTGCATTTCCTTTAGCTGTATGAGAGTGTGATTTTGGACTTACAGTTTTTATAATTTGGAATACTTAAGAGCTCAGTCTGTTTAGTTTTATCAGAAGAGGATCAGAGATACCTTGCCTGTGTGGTAGAAAAAAAAAAGTGAAAAAGTCCTTTATGGAAGGGGAAAGAATAGGTGATAAAGCAAATGAAGCTAGAGCCAAATGAATTCAAGTTAGAAATAGGGTGTGAGCTTTTAACAGTGAGGACAGATTAACCATTGGAACAAAGTACTGTGGGAAGCGGTAGCTTCTATGTATCTTCAGGCTTCAATTTGAAGACAGCAACTTTTTGGAAGGAATGTTGTAGCCAAATATAAGCCATTGAAATAAATAGAGGCATCTAGAAGTCATTGAATCGTCAGTTTTATAGTGAAGGTCAGACTACATGAAATGATAATTACTTCTGGTTTAGAACCTCAGAGAAGACAGAAGACTTTTTCTACAGTATAGAGATCTATTGAAAAATAGGAAGTATTTGGGCAAACACAGGGAAAAGTCATGGTGATGGAAGTTTTATGGTGTTACCAAAAGATTGTCATGACAATTGCATGGGAAGGTGAGGAGAGAAAAAATTGATCTGTGCTGACTGAAATGAAGCATAATTTCTGTATGCCAGTTTATTTGTGAGTAGTGTAATGACATATGAGTGTGCAGTCTTCAGAACCTGTGCGACCACTCAGTTGAAGAGCATCCTTGGTGAGGATTTTCTTGCTGTACTGGCAGCTAGAGTTTCACTCTCTCACAGTAGCATTCACTGTGTATGTGTGTCTTAGTTCTTTCGCTGAGCTGTGTGAACTGCCTGCATGTTGCACTGAAATCAGAAGCAAATGAGGGAGAGCATTGGTTGACTTATTACCTTGATAGGATACTTGCCAAAAAAGTATGGAATATCTTAATTACTATAGCAGTTGCTTCTGCTTTTCTTTCTCATGGCATATAAGGACGGTGCCTCCTTGTAGGAGTGCCCTTTTGGTAGCCTGTATCCTTCACTATCACACCCAAGGAGCAGATGGTAGGTTTGTCCAAGTGGAAGAGCTCTTCTGCAATCATCTGAAAGGCAATGGTGTGACCTGAGGAAGCAACTTTCTGGTAGTGTGTTTTCTGACATTAGGGAGCAGTGTCTTGGTCAGCTCTATTATGCTGTATCTTTGTTTCAAAATGAATGTAAAATTCCAGTGATGGAGTAGTGCCATATTTGAATTATTGCTTCAGATCCCACTTTCTGGACATAGTGTTAATGTCCCATACTAAAATTTGTTTTTGCTGCCCAGATTGCTGTATGTGAGACCTCATTGCTGGAAGCTCTTCTAAGAGTGCCGTGAACTGAGATTGCTCTGCCTGACCAGAGCCTCTGGGCACAGCTGAAGCCGTTGAATTTCTGTCAAGTTTGACAACACAGTTAGCCAAACCTACTATCAGTTACATTCTAGCTTCCTCCTGTCCCAGAGGGCTTACCTAGAGATAGTTCACAAACAAGTTTACTCAAAATCTTGTAAAAAAGAGTGGCATTGTGCATGTCCCAAATGTTTTATGTGGTCATAAGATTTAACTGCTTGATAGAGTCCTAGGAACTCAGAGTCCAATATCTATTTTGGGGATAACATGTAAATAAGGAAGATTCTTGCTTGTATTCCTTCATCTTAAATGTGATATGTATTCTTTGAATGAGGCTCTTGCAGAATCTTTGTTCTGATTATAGAAACTGGAAATAAATCAATATATGAAAGAAGTGTTTTATCTGATATAAAGCAAACTGAGTTGAGAGTGGGAGAAGAGAGGCTTCACTGGCATCTAACTAGATTTACAGTCTTGGAGTGTCCATAATCTGCATGCTTCCTTGGCCATTTCCTTAAGTATGAACTGTAACCTGAAGGTCTATAGGGAGTTACTGTGCTTTTCTTCCTTTGAATTGCAAAGTTGAGTGAAGGATTTGAGGTAATTTGTCATGTCCATTCTTTGTTTTTTATGCAATGTTTTTTGTTTGTTTCCCAGTCATGATGTTGTGTCTAGACAAGTGACAGGCTTCCTCTTTGGAATTTGAAACAATTCCAGAGTTTCTTAGAGTTTCACTTCTAAGTCACTGCTTCAGATCTGCCCAGTCCCAAAAGGGATTTCATTTCAATGAGCAGGTCAGTCTCAATTGATAGTTTAATAGATATCTATTCATTTTGCAAACCCTAACCTCCTTTTAAAATAGATTGGCATAATTTTTTTTACCATGATATCAGTGGCTTCAAAGATCAAACAAGCTGTGGACTTTGAATTTTCTTTTGCATGTGTTTGTGTCCCATTATTGATAGCTCAGGACTCTCTCTACATTAACTATTCCAAGGAATGTTAAGGGAATAGATCCCAAGTTGATTGAATGCTTTTAAACAAAAAGATAAAGATCCTTTGGAAATTGCTTCAAGTTCTCAACACTATATTGGGGAGAGGGGGGATGTCAAATTTTTGAAAGTGATGATTTTCCTCTCATCTACAAGCTGCACCTGTGGGAATTGGGAAGTGTTCCCAGTGAAATGTGCTGATTTTTGTTGGGAGCAAGGAGAGAAGAGCTCTTAACAATATATTCTCTTATGGGAAGTGCCCAGATATGGCAAACATGATCAACTATGGGTAACAGTCAAAAATGTCAGATATAAATCATTGTGAGCTAGTTTAGTCTTCCACCTACTTTCATTTTTTTAATGAGTAATGAAGCATTTCATTTGATAATTGGAGGCATTTCTGTTAAAAAAAAAAAAAAAGCTGAATTTTTTTGTTCACACGTCCTTAATTTTACACCGCAAGGCTGAGAGTTTTCTCAGTTGAGTTTGAATAGCTGGTCATAAATTCAGTAACAGGGCTTACTATAGTGGCTTTTATCTGTTTTGACTTTTTTCAGACCATGCTTGCTTCATACTTTTCCAGCTCAGAGAATGAACTGAAACTGCAAATGAATAGAAGTAGTCTTGCTACTTACTAATGGAACATTTCTTACTTCTAAATAAAGGATATTTCAAATCTGGGGGTACAAGATTTGTTCTCTACTGAAGTAAAGCAATTTTCCAGTAAGAGCAGATACTTGATAATAGTTTTAAAAATTAAACATAATACAGAGTGTCAAAATGCTAAATTACATTAATTTTGTTGATTTCTAGTGGGGGAGCAACAAGGAGTTATCTAAATATGAGAACATGAGCAGATCTTAGGAGTTGCTGCCATTAGGCAGATGAAACATGGATTTTGCAAAACACACATTTGAAATTGTGCCTAGTTAGAGAAATCTTACTTTGAGAATTGTCACAGCTTCTTCATCACAGACTGCCTGCAGGGGCAGCAATGGCAAACCAGTGGTTCTGCTAAACTGCTGTCCCATGTAGATGTGGTGTTTAGGGACATGGTTTGGTGGTGGACTTGGCAGTGCTACGTTAACGGATGCCCACACTGACACTGATGTTTTTCTAGTCATTTTGACACTGGCTTCATCAGAGGTTCATCAGCATTGCCTCGGGACTTTTCTTCATCCTGCTTCGCCACACAACTTGCAAGTGCTTATGCTCAATGAGCCCCCTCCACCATGGGGAGACATGCATTCCCATTTTGAGAAAGCCAGAGGAGAAGACACTCTTAATGCCAGAGTGTTGTATGGTGAGTGAAAGAAGTCCTGTGTTTTCTCTGGGTGTCCAGTGTCACCATGAAAGGAGCCCATACAAACAAGAGCAGCAAGGGGAGCGTTCGTGAGCCTTTGTCTCTTTCTGGTCCTTTCAGGTACTATGGAGACAGCAAGGAGTGGGAATGAGGAGTGCAGGGTCTGATTCTCAGCAGAGGGACAATGAGGTGTGGCCATTGCCCTGCACTTGATCAGTGCAGGGGCTGCCACAGGACTCCCCTGGGGCAGGTGGCATTTCCCACCCTCCTGACCACATCGGTAGGCTGCACAACTCTAATCCACAGGCTTCCTGTGTTTACAGATTTATTTCGACATTTAAACAAGTACCTTCTTTAACCCCACCCCAATAAAAAAGGAAACAAACTGGAAGACTTGTGCTCCTGTGACAAACAAGGCTACAATTTAAGTGGGCAAAGTTGCTGTAATCCATGCTCTCTGCATGCACAGTGCAATGCAGTCAAGCAGTTGCAGTTTGTTGTTGGGTTTGAGTGTCATGTGCCCTGTCCCGTTCCCACCCCACTCCCTTCCATGCTGGGTTCCTGTCTCAGCGGAGGAGGGCTGAGGCAGTCTGAATGTACAGCTGCTTGGGTTTGGGTGGTTTTTTTCTCATTTAGACTGACTTCAAGCTTTATTTACTGCACAGTGTCCAGACTCCATTCTGAAGAGGGAAGAGGTAATTTCCTTGTTGGTGTCTTCAGTGTACCTCCTGCCATGGCAGCTGGGAATGTTAATGAATGTATGTGCTGAGACTTTGGATGTTACTGACACCCTTATTTTATAGATGGGGTGTTTAAGTCAGAATGACTGAAGCAAAAACTAGGAGTTATCTCTTGAATTTGGGGGACCCAAGATGAGATACTCAGGCACTGGCAGTTTGGAGTGGCTTACTTTGTAGCCTTTTGGGGGTTCGAATCACATTTCCTACAAACTTCCATAACAGCTATGAGTGCTCAGAGCTGCTGCAGATCCAGCCACAGTTCCTGAAAAGGTGAGGAGCTCTGTCCTCGTTGCTTAAGTCTCTCTCTGGCTTCTCAGATATCAGGGAGATAGCAGCAGGTGGGCATCTCTCGAGGGCTGGTGGTCAATTGCTTTAATCACAAGAACTTTGCCTTGACAGTATCCTGCTTTGTCCTTTCTGTCTTTAGCAGCGATGAATCAGACCCAACCTCCTTTGGTTCTTGGCCCTCACCTTTCCAGAGGTGTGTGTTCTGTGCTCATAGAAAATAAACCGTGTAATCATTTGATTTGCCATTATTGTAATGTATATGCACAGAGAGAGGAATTACAATGGTGGTTAATTTTTTCACTTGTGAGTATTTTTATCTGTAACCAGATGTGTGTGTCTATATATATATATATTTATCCATATATATCTATGTGTCTATATATGGATTTTTGTTTATTTTTGAACTAGGAATTTTTGGTACAAATTCACTCTGTATTGGGGTTTCCTTACAGGGTATTTAGCTTCCAGAAATATGCTTTGTCTCTGGAAATATCGGTGATTGTGGACTTCAAATTAATTGAAAGCATAAGAGCAGCCCAAATGCATAGTTATAACAGAGGATCTGATACGGTTTCCTTACAGGGTATTTAGCTTCCAAAAATATGCTTTGTCTCTGTAAAGATCTGTGATTGTGGACTTCAAATTAATTGAAAGCATAAGAGCAGCCCAAATGCATAGTTATAACAGAGGATCTGATGTGAAATAGCTTGGCTACTACAAATTGAGAAAGAGCAATAGGTAGGTGAAAACTTGCTCTTGAGCAGTTACAGTTTGTATACTTTTACCTGAACATCATAGGATGGTAAGACTCGTGTATTGCACTGATATTTCAAGTGTTGACCTCTGATTCTCTTCCCTAAACTCCAAAGCAATGACTATCCAGTGCAGAAAACCCGGCTGTTATTTAACAAATGATAGGTTGCCTCTTAATGCCCAATTCAGCAGAGGTTTAAAAAATCAGAAATCTTATTTTGGGAATGGCTGTTATTTAACAAATGATAGGCTGCCTCTTAATGCCCAATTCAGCAGAGTTTTAAAAAATCAGAAATCTTATTTTGGGAAGAATGCCCTAGGTTTAGAGACTCTTTTTGGAACCAGAATCAATCGTCTGACTGAGGTCTATCAGAAAGAAGGGGAACGACAGGAAGAAAAAAATGTCACTAACTTTTGTCTCTATTACCCTATGTTTTGGTCTGTTTTCTCCATTGACTTGCAGGTCTAGATCTTCTAGAGAAATTAACGCATTTTCAAAAAAGAAGGGTAACGACAGGAAGAAAAAAAATGTCACTAACTTTTTTCTCTATTACCCTATGTTTTGGTCTGTTTTCTCCATTGACTTGCAGGTCTAGATCTTGTAGAGAAATTAACGCATTTTCAAAAAAAGCCTAAACAACCTCCCTCTCCAAGTCTTTATAGGATTCTTGTGTCAGACATGGGTTGACAGGCTCTGTTTACAGCTAAATACACAATTTCTGATATAACAGATGCCATTAACCAGAATGATGAAAATCAGAATGTTTGAATTTCTATGAATACCATCTTGAGACTCGGCAAGTAGCTGCAGTTGTGGTATCCTTATCCTTGCAGTAAAGTATTGTGGGCCACATCATTCCTTGCTCACACACTGTACCTTTGCACCTGCGCTAAATGGGCATTTTCTCAGGAAAGGTCATTCATTGCTCAACAGAAGCATAAAAGATGGCACATGGTATGCTGCTGTTCACCTTATCTTCTCTGCTCGTCTCTGTTGGTAGAGTGATGATGAGTCACATGATAAGAGCAATATCATGTGACTCAGAAACAACTTCGCTGAAAGCCACAAATTTATTTCAGGTAAGCTATGTCCCCCTTGTATGTATACTTAAATGTAACTGTGTATCTGTTTCTGGGTGGGACCCAAATGCTTGTCACAGGTAACTGGCAACTGGAAGCAGTGGACCTGGTGCATTCAGAATGTGACTGCTCTCTCTCATTCTGTGAGTACTGAGTGTTTAGGATACGGATGAGTACAACTTCTACTGCTTGTCACTGAACTGCTGCTGGTAATTGAAAATTGGAATACAGTGTTCCCTGGAGACTTTGTCTGTCATGGAGCTCAAGAGGTTAATATGTAATTATGTGATGATACTATAATTTTATATGCATCTGCAGATACTGGTAATAGACATTAAAGTGGGCATTTACATCCTTATTATGGGTCAGTACTTGGTGTCATAATAAAAAAGTCACATCAGAAAAGTACAGGATAAAAATCTGATTATGCACCTTTTGGAGTGTAAATGGCTTTAAAATTCAAATTGTCACCTGATGGGAGGATCAGGAAAGAGTCAGAACAAGGGCGAAGGGGCAAAGCTGTGAGACACAAGGGGCAGGATAAAGGAGGAAAAAGAGACAGGCTGGACTAGGCCTTTGCTTGGGCAGTTTATATCCATATGAATACTGTATCCTGTTACTTAAGCACTTCATGTCATCTCATTAAACATAAGCTTGAGTGAAAAGTGGACTTTGTGATGTGATGTGAAGGTCAATAGAGTCCAGATCTTCTGTCTTTCCACAGAGTTCAAATCTGCTCAGTGTTGGGAGGTCTAGAACTTCATGTGGGTTAATGCAGGGTGTTCATTTGGAAAACAACAAACAGCATCAAGGCTAATAAAGTTTCCAAGGCAAGGTAACAGCTGAAACTCTCATGGGGCAGTCCTAAGTAACTGTACGAGTAACTGTGCAACTACTGGCCCCAGAGCCTGAGGACAGGGGTGGATACTGGGGGGACTGAGAGTCTGAATCCTGAAGGGCTGTGTAGTTTTAAATCAACTGAGAAGTACAGAGAGGACTAGAGCAGCATGTAGGATGGACTGCATGTGCAGCTGGATAGTCTGGGATAGTAAGTTCAGCTGCAGTGCACTCAAAGGGTTTCCAATATCACCTTGAGTGTCTGTGGGAGCTGAAACCCTATAGCATGCAGAAATTTGGAAGGATGTTGACCTTCCATTTCTCTACTACTTCTTTATCCAAATACAGCCTAAAGCACTCTAGTAAGTCTTTGCAGTTGACTGAAATTTTAGGGACATTATTTTCTTTGTTGAAAATATGGGGTGCAAGGCCATGATGTGAGGTAAACAGTTCATCTCCACTGGAAGGGGAAGCCTTCTCCTTCCGCCTCCGCCTCAGTGTCCCCCCATGTCTGGCTGTAAGCTCTTGCTGCTTACCTTTCATTCCTTGGACCCCTTTGAGTCAAATCAGCCCTCTTAACTACAAAAAATGACTTGATCTCTGCTAGTTCAATCAGTGAGGAGCACCAGAGGCAGCACAAGGCATGAGGGTAGGATGGTTTGGGGAGATGGGTGGGCTGGGAGACAATCCTGGGGAATAATGGTTTGAATGAGGGAGACTCACCCAACTGGCAGCACCAAGGTTTTAACTTTGGCTCAATTGGTTACAGACTTATGCCTACTACCCCTTGCTCTCCAGGGATTCAGCAGCTCATAGGAACTCCACACAGTCCAACGCTGCAAGAGGTGCTTTGGGGGGCTGTGAAGTCATGTGGAACTGCTTCCCCGAGAGCTGTGTGCTTCTCTTCTCCCAGGTGCTCCGTAGGGGTTTTGACACCATCTTTGTCTGAGGTGAGAAGGGGCATTTCCTGTGATACAACCATATATGCTTCCTAAAAAGGGATTATGTCTGGAGGGGACTTGCTGGCTTTAGAGAACCCAAAGCATCTCTCATGTGGATCTCTTCTGTTTAGGGGGCTGATTTATTTACTGATATGGAATAATGGGTGATGGGGTATAATGAAGGAAAATACTTAGTATCTCTGCACCATGTTGTATACGATGGAAGCCAGCCTTTCTGGAGAATGAGCATGTTATTAAAAAAAGCCATCTGACCTTTGCAACAGCTGTCAATAGAAGTACTGGAGTTCTGAGGCTCACAAACAGCATGCTCCACAGCCTTCTGGGATGGGATGTAAGGCAATTTTCTCAGGAAAACAACAGGCACAGAGAGAAGTTAAAACTTTGCAAGGATTATAGGGCAAATCTCTTGCAGACCCAAAAGGCTTTTGAGATTGCCTCCCTAAAGGCCTTATAGTTCTGTGTCCCTGCGCTACTGAGGCACAAATAAAACTCCAAGAGGCTGTCGGTCCATTCAGTGGATCAGTCAGACACCAGGCAGTCTGGTGGCAGTCAGTCAGATACCGAGCAGGGGGCCATTTGGCAATGAATGGATCCTGGTTTGTGAATGGCCATGTCTCCTGGCTCAGATGGCTTTTGGCTGCTGAGAGAACAGGGATGGAGAACTCCATCCCCCTGTTCGCAATTAGTGTTTGTTATTAAATGCTGACAGTGTGTTCTCTCCTCTCATGTGTCTGGTCTTTGTTTATGCACTGGATGTTGGCACAGGCTTCTGTGCTGTAATGTCTTGCATTAGCTGCTGTTGAAAGGAGGCCAAGGAGCAGTGTGCTTTGAGGAGGACAGGAGGGTGGCTTGGCACTGAAAGAGCAGGAGCAATTCAGAGGGAAGGATGAAAAGGGGTTTAGTTAAGTGGGAGGCTGGCAAAGAGCAAGCAGCAATGAATCCATGTGCCATCTCTGCTCTCAAATGTGATGCCAGTTTGATGGGAATAAGGAGCTAGCTAGAAGGTGTAACCCATAGCAGAAAGGTGAGATAGCCTTGGGAATTATTAAGTAGAGGATGATTTTGGCAGACATGGTATCTTCAGATGGTTCACCAGTGCTTGAGGTAGGAAGCATGGGACTAGAGGAGGAGACTACAGTCACTGAAGGTCACTATAGGGGTAGAGGTACATAGAGAAGTGATAACAGTAAAACATTTGTCATGTTTCTTCATGCAGTAGTGTCCTGGGTTAAGCTGAGACAGAGTTAACTTTCTTCATAATAGCTAGCTAGAGGCTGTTTTGGATTTGTGCTCAGAAGAAAGCTGATAAAAAGTGATGTTTATGCAGCTGCCAAGGTCATTCAGCTTCTCTGGGTGTCTGCAAACAGGAGAAGCTGGGAGGGAGCACAGCCCCAGTTACTAGCCCAGGATTTGATCTTAGGTTCAGGACTGAGACCCAGAGTGGCCAATAATCTATTTCATAACATACACGTCATGCCGAGTATATAGGTGAGGACGCTCTGGAAGATCGGCCCTTTTGGTTCCGGATCTCTTTTCTTCCAGGTCATCTCGCTTCAGGTGGTCGCTCTCCCAAAGCCTTCCCCCCGGCCCCCACCCCGGTCAGCTCTTGATCTGGGATGCTCGGACTGTTATCTCCATTCTGTGAGTGCAGTTTTGGGACTCTCCCTGCTCCGGGATCGTTAGCCGGGAACAGGCTGAGTCTTGGTCATCAGGTGGGGGGGCAGTGTCGCTGTGTATCACTCATTTGTATGTTTGTATATAGTATTATTTCCAGTATTATTGTAGTTTAGTTATTAAATTGTTCTTACCTCAACCCATGAGTCCTTTTTTCCCTTTATGCCTTTAATTCTCTCCCCTATCCTCGGGTGGGGGGGGGGGAATTGCATGAGTGGGGGTGGGGTTAACCCATCACAAGTGGGAATGGACAGGGAGGGGTGTTATGAGGCCAGGTTTGCCTCCATTGGATGCACGCACTCACTGTGTCACCCTGTGGCCTGTCTGGTCAAAGAATGTTTTGGACCTTGTGAACCACGTTCCCAAACCTGTGGCCTGTCAGGTCAAAGAGTGTTTTGGACCTTGTGAACCACGTTCCCAAAATGCAAGTAGCTTTGGCAGTTGCGTGAACTAAAGCCTTGGTGTTCACGGGTCTTCTGGAGTGGAGTGGGATGAGCAGCATTATCAGGTACTATTTCTTCATCACTGAGGACTACTGTGTGTAACTGCCCCTTCATGTGTTGCCATTTTGTCCTGTGAATATTTTGCTGGAATTTCTGCAAACTTCTCTCCAGAGTATCTTTGACAGCACAAGTGACTACTGCTAGTTATTTCATATGTTTTGGATACATAGCTCTGTTAATCCAGAGCTCATTTGTTGGAGCAAATTGAGGTCCTCATCACCAGAATGATAGCTTGCTCCGGTCAGTGCTCAGCTAGCCCAGCTGGAGTGGGCATCTTTATCTTTTCCCATGTTTTAGTCTTTCCTGGTCTTCCCATCTCTCTGATGCTGCTCCGCCACTGCTCCTCCCCCTTAGCCCACATTCAGGTGTGGCTGTTTAAAAGCAATCACTGTCAACATTTGTCATTAATCTGTTTCCATTTTTATTTATAAAAGAAAGAGAGAGAGTGAGAATGGAACAGCAGCAGTAGCAGGGCAATTGCAGATGAATAATGAAAGGATTCATCACAGCCATACCAGGATATATATATTTTTTGCAGCCAAGCGAGACGGATTCCCATCACAGCTCGGGGACTCGTTCCACACAACCACTCATCTTTCATGCTGGGGGGAAGGGAAAGGTGGAGACAGTATCATTATGGATGTAACAAGGCTCTGAAGTGACTGGTCAAGGTTGCTGCTTCAGTCACAAGGAATCTGCTTACAGGAATTTTCTCTCTACCAGGTGTTACTGCCTGGTAAAGTGGCTGCCTTCTGCAGCAGGCTGCGACTTGTGAAAGGGAGGCTTAGGGTTTGCTCACAGGGTCACTCACTGAAGAAGGACAAGATGGCCAAGTGAGAATTTCACAGGAGTGACAAACTTGTCTCAGAAGGAATGAGGGACACACTGGGCAATGCAGGGGTCACTTTCTACCTTTTTGTCTCTTGAGACCACCCTCAAGTTTGCTGTTATATCAATAAACAACTCTCAGCTTGCCCTGCCCCATCTAGCTTTACAAATCTGTCTGCCCTATTGAGCACAAACACTTTGTTCTTTTTGTCCACTTTTGGTAGGTAAGGTGGATGAAAATTTATCAGACAGGAAATACTGAAGGATTCTGGAGTCCTGAAGGTCTCTGTGAAGCCAGAAGGGAAGGAACGGCCATTTAAAAAGGGAAAATAAAAAAAAAATAAAACCAAAACAGGCCCGAAATAGGCCTGGTTGATTGAAGTGTGCACTCAGATCCAAAAAGGTCTTTGTCTTCTCCTATCTGCCAAGTTCAGGGGAGCCAGGCCACGTACAGCCTGTGAGGGCAGTGCCAATTCTTCAGGACCGTTTGAGCTCTGCGTTCCTGGGTGCACGCAGTCGTAGTGGTTATGTTCCTGCATAGCTGAAGAGAGAGTCTGACCCTCCAGCCCTCTTGTGCTGGTGGGGAGGTGATCCAGGCAATGCTGTTGCCATCCAAGGCAGAGGTGGGCTGTGCTGAGTAATTTTCAGATGCAGAAGTACAGTTACTCTGTCTGCTTCTGGGGTTTGGAGGGACTGGATTTGAGGAAACTGCATGACATTTGACTATATTTTGCCATCTAGGAAGCCACTAAAGCAGGTTGATTTAAAGGGCAGGACAGTCTCATTCTCAGGAGCTGCAGTGACTGGATTGCTGGTTATCAGTTCCACTTCTCGTTGTGAGAGTGCATCAGCCCATAAAAAGCACAAAAGACCTTGTCCCAAAATATTTGTCAGGCCTCTTGGCAACCTGGAGTGCTTCATGCACCTCTGGCAAGGCATTAGCATCAGGACATTCCTGTATTAAATACTTCCTCCTCTCAACTGAAGCGTAAGTGCCACTGGAGGTGATCCCAGTTGGATGGGAGGGTGCAGTACCATGCCACAGCTGAAGCGATCCTTGAAAGAGTAAGACAAGCAGATATGTTGCTTTGTTGGGTCCTTGGGGCTGTCACCTTGGCAGGGGGGAAAAAGAGCTGTGATCTTTTCTATTCCAGACCCTTCTAGGGTTCTCTTTTTTTCTGTGTAAAATCACAGCCTTGCCAGCAGTAGAGGGATCAGGGAAAAAGGACCTGTTTCTCAAGCTGCTCCTCCATTTCCCTCTTGAACCTGGGGGATGCAGTGCAGTGCTCAGAAGCACAGATTCAGTCTGTGGTTTTTACCTTTCCCCCTCCAACATACCTCCTTTTGGGAAATCATTTGGTCCATTTCCCTTTATCCTGGCATAGGATTATGACAGGTCCTTATAAACTGGATGTTATTCAGTTTGGCTACATGATCCAGCTCTATTTATGCATCCTACTAGGTCTCCAGTCCCATCCCTAGCTAAGTACCCTTGATTGCTCAGCATAGAGACAGGTTTTCTGTTGAATATGGAAACCATCAAGTATTCAGGAAGCACCACAGGAAGAAGCTTCTATATAAGGTGCTTGCTTATTCCAATAAAGAAAAATTTCTTCAGCCATTTTCAGGTGTCATAGTTGAACAACTGCAAAAGTTGGTTCTTATACAGCCTGTGTTTAATGGCTTCTTACCTCTCTCCTGGAGGACCTTTTTTTTATAGAAACCATAGAATCAGGTCCCCAAAGGTAGCTTTGCTTCTGTGGAGACACGGCACTGTTAACGCTAGTGGTCACCTCCTGACTTTGCTTGGAGGTAGCCAAGTGCTTGGACATTGAGGGGGGAAAAAAATCAGCTAACTCGCACCTGTAGTGTATGCTTACAGAACTGGGTTGAATGGGCAGCTGAGAATCTTGAATAGTTCTGAAAATGCTGCGCACCTCCTTTTTTTATCTTGGTGGCATTATGGATTATTAATGGAAAGCTTGCTTTGTCACAGCGTGAGAGATTGCCTTGCTTCTAACTAGTGCTTTCCAGGTAGATATACGTTTGATGTGTAATAAATGTGTAGTAACATGTCAGTGGAGGAGAAAGTACTCTTCTGACTCCAACCAGCAAATGGTTTATGAGATTTCATGCCTCCAGTCAGCTTTGTCACAGTGATACTTTCAGTGATTTCTTTTGTTTCAAGTTAGGCGTTTAGTGGCTCCATACAGTTACTAATTGAGGGCCTTCATTATTTGGTCTCCATGTCTGTTCTGTCTAGACCTCTTCTCTTCCTCCAACCACTCCCAACCAAGCCAGAACTACTCAAACAGTATTTTTTTATTATTTTACAGATGTGGTGGCTCTCACTGCATTCTGCTGTAGGTTGCAGTTTCTAGGCCTTGCTACAGGCAGTAGACCATGGCACGAGATTAAATATTAAAGACGATAACCAATTCCCTATCACAGGGTATCACTGGGATATTTCACGTTTAAATCACAAAGGTGGATTTTCTTTAGACTCAAACAGTCTGTAAAATATTGCAACCAAGAAAATTGTTGTTCTTGCTGAAGGCTTGTGATGCAGCAGCACACAGTCTTTTACTGGAGCTGTCTCCTCCCAGCCATATAAGCTCTTCTCAGTTGGAAATATTTAACACCCTATTAGCTTCTGATGTGTTCTTTAATATATTGGTGATCTCAATGTTCCCTGAGAGGCCTCAAATTAGGATATGACCAGGTGCAGGTTTGCATAGCCTGCTTTGAAATGCTTCACTCCATCTGATGCATACTTGGGTTATTTTAGAGTTGCCGTGGTCTGAGCGTGCTGAAAAATCTGCAGTGTCCAGTGAGTAGTGGCTGAGGAGCTTTAAACTCCCCCAGCAAGGTTCATGTGAAGAAAAGTCACTGGGTGGCCTCCTGGAAAAGTATTACTTCCGTCTGGGAGATGGAAGAAGTATTCTTTCAGCAAAGCAATCCATGGACCAAAGTGATGCCCTGAGCAACTGCTGTAGCCTGTGGGATCATTTCGTCACTTTCTGTACTACTACGGTCCCTAGAAGGTTCTAGTCAATGCTGAAGTCTATCTGACCCTGAGGCTTTACAGACTTCAAATAGGAGCATTTACTACCCAGAAAATGTACTATCCAAACAGAGGAAGATGTGGGTGTAGGCTGCAAGTAGTAAAGGACAGGAAGGGCAAAATGATGGAAAAGGGGAAACATAACCCCCATTTTTAAAAAGGGAAATAAGGAACACCTAGGAAACTACAGGCTGGTCAGTCTCACCTCTGTGCCTGGCAAGATCATGGAGCAGATCCTCCTGAAAACTCTGCTAAGGCACATGGAAAATAAAGAGGTGATTGGTGACAGCCAACATGGCCTCTAAGGGCAAATCGTGCCTGACAAACTTGGTGGCCTTTTACAACAGGGTCACAGTGTTGGTGGATAAGGGAAGAGCAACTGACATCATCTACCTGGACTTGTGCAAAGCATTAAATACTGTCCCACAGGACATCCTTGTCCCTAAATTGGAGAGACGTGGATTTGATGGAAGGACCACTCGGTGGATAAGGAACTGGCTGGATGGCTACACTCAAAGAGTTGTAGTCAATGGCTCAATGTCCAAGTGGAGACTGGTGATGCATGGTGTTCCACAGGGGTCAGTATTGGGACTGATGTTTAACATCTGTGTTGGTGGCACAGACAGTGGGATCGAGTGCACCCTCAGCAAGTTTGCCAATGACACCAAGCTGTGTGGTGCAGTCAACATGCTGGAGGGAAGGGATGCCATCCAGAGGGATCTTGACACGCTTGAGAGATGGACCCATGCAAACCTCATGAAGTTCAACAAGGCCAGGTGTAAAGGTCCTGCACATAGGTTGGGACAATCCTGAGGACAAATACAAGCCAGGAGGACAATGAATTGAGAGCAGTCCTGAATAGAAGGACTTGGGGGTGATGGCTGATGAGAAGTGAATTTTTGTTCCTTATGTTACGCTATTGTCCACCTTCTTTGGATTTTTTAATTTCATAAGCCAGACTAATTGAGAGCAGTCCTGAAGAGAAGGACTTGGGGGTGATGGCTGATGAAAAGTGAATTTTTGTTCCTTATTTTACGCTATTGTCCACCTTTGGATTTTTTAATTTCATAAGCCAGACTGCCCTGCTGCCTGCGTGCATGGATTTAGTTCTCTGTGCGCCCTGCCAAAGCAGTGGAAGCCACCTAGAGAAGGGTGTCTGCCTGTCACACACTTCCTCTCTTGTGCTCTTCTTTCCAGTGAAGGAGGCACAAGAGGAGACGCAGGCTCAGTATAGATGCCCTTCTGATTCAAGGCCTGAGTTGTGGAGATGTTTAGCTGGTGACGGTGGCATGGTGGTGTTGTCCTGCTTTCTGCAGTCCCCATGCTTTGGGGAAAGCTATGCTTTCAGTTGGAGGATCCATTTCTCTAAGAGCAATCTAAAAGGCCAAACTATTACCTGTGGGAATAGTACTTCCTGTGCCAGCGCTACAAAGTGGCAGCAGTTCGGCAGTGTCCTCACTGGACAGGTCAGTCCCCTCAGTTTTTGCTTCCCCAGAGTTGCTCTCCGGTGACTCCTTCCCTTGTCTGATGGGTTGAACACAAAGTGAATCTTCCCTTGACGATTCCTGTAGCAGTGAGAAGAATTGAGCAATTGTAATGATTTCAGTCTGTTTCCTCTATACAGGTTAAGGACCTAAAGCCAGTGATGACATCAGGGGCACAGAGCTGTTGAATCTGACTTCGCATGGGTCTAAATTGTTGGAAAACAGTGAAAGAGGTGGCTCAGCTGTTATTGTCTGTAATAAGCCCTGGTGGCCTGTGGGCTCAGCTCAGCTAGGGCAGAGACTGGGTTCTACCTGAGAAATCGTTTGAACTCAAGAAGCCTCTTAATCACTGAAGGTCTGGTATATGGGCCAGGACCTCCACAAAGTGATTGTCATATATTTTGTTCAAGAGCCAATGTCCCAGGTGCAGAACCAGCTATTTCAGACAAGTTACCAAAAAACCACAGACAACTTTTCTAATATTTTCAACCTGAATACACAACATAAAAACAATATTAACACTTCAATTTTCAAATTGGAAGGAGATACTAAAAGCTATTTGCCCCCAATTGCTATTAGTGGAAGTTGCTTTCTTTCATTACACCTTTCCTCTCATAAATCACTGGTGTGTAGAGGATGATTCGGTGGCAGGGCTCTGGGTGTCTCATCAGAAGCCAAGGCATGATTGGGCCAGTGAGACTAGATCATCCCAGCACAAAATGATGATCTCCTTAAAGGTGCCTGTGCTGTATCCCTTTTGAGGCTAGGTAGAGTTTCACCCTTTCTATTTGGAATTTTTCAGGGGTGCTGAATTTTCATTGAAATTGCAGGGAACAAAGGTGTCTTCTACAGGCTCAACTGAGTCTTTCCAAATAAATACTCCAGCTCTCCTGAATTGGGCTGGTCTCTTGCTGATCTGTGCCCAGAACCAGAGGCTGCAATAAGTCCATGTAAACAAGGTGTCCCAGTGTGTTACCTGTCAGTCCCTGTATTTCCACGTTCCCCTCAGGAGACTGGTGAGAGGAGAGAGAGAGCTGGGCTGCTTAGTTTGACCTTGCTTTTTAGGGTTTTCACCTGTTGTTGTTTGTTTTGTTCTGTTTTGTTTTTTATTCTCTTTGCATGTGCCTCTAATTGATCTTGAAAAGAAGGGACAGTTAAAGAAGACGTTAAGGTGAAATAAAGCCATAACTGTGACTGGAGACTTTTATTAAGTGTGGCAAAGTTCCCTGGGCTGCGTAGAAATTGTTTATTGATTTTGGTATGGCTGGGTGCTCCGGAGTAATCGCCTGCAGAACCGCTAGAGAGAGAGCAGAGAGGAAAGTGTTTTGCCAGGTCTCTGCTGCCTCCTGCCCCCGGGTGCTCTTACACCTGCCTGTGCTGGTGGTCTCCTCTTTATCCTGTAAATGAGTGAGCATCTACAGCTGGTTAACTCTTGTTGCAGCCAGCTTCTGCAGCCTGGTGCTGGGCTCTGCTCTGCTGCTCCAGAAATGGCCAGTGAAGGAATATGGTGAGGCAGGAGATGACTTTAGAGCATATATCATACAAGCGAACATGGCATTGCTGAAACTTAAACTGCCCTTTGACTCTTCCACCTGTTGATTGTTACAGACAGAAACCTGTCTGTGGTGGTCAGCAAGGTTGGTCATCTCTGAGCCTGTTAAACCATGGGGCAGGTCAATTTTGTGACAGGGCAGAGATGAACATGCTCGTGCTTCTCAGTTGTGTCTATGAGGTTTTGGCCCAGTATCCCTGCCTGCTCTCACATGCCATTCCCCTCTGTGCCAAAGTTGCAGGATCCTGAGGAAGGGCTAAAGGGCTGTGTGCAGGGAGACAGCCTGCTTTCCCTGTGCCTGTCTGTGAGCCCAGGAGAACTTCAGCCCCTCCTGTTTTTTTCCTTTGCTTTTTGTGGCAGCATTAGAGGGGTTTTACTGCTGTAATTTGCTGTAATTCAGTAAACCTCCCTATAAAGAGATTGTTCACATCACATCTGGGGAGATTGTACCATTGTTCTGCCAGACGTGGGCATTCTGCTGTGTTCACTTCCCATGGAGGTGCCTCACACCATCGTTGCCACGCTACTTTTGCACAAGGGCAGTTAGTTCTTTTCTTGTTTTTCATCCGGAGCGCTGTGACTAAAGTGTGCTCTTAAAATACACTGGCCCTTGAATTCCAAGGAGGAAATGGAAAGGGAAGCAAGTGTATTGGCATTTGATTGGATAAGTGAGTGAATGTTCTGAGATACATTGCAGAGGTCATGATACTCCCTTTTCTACAGGCAAGGTGCTGGTAATCAGTGGGAAGTTTCATATTCTCTCTCTGTTATTTGGAATGCTTATTTCTGCCTCCTGGTAGCACAGGTTGGTTTAATCTACTTCCTTCTACAGAGCACTTCAGAGGCCTGCAGTAGTGTGGTCATTAGGTGAATGATATTCTAATGTAAATCTCTGTGTGGAGAGGAAAAGAGGGCTTGTCCACCTGTTAGGGTCCCCTTAAAGTCTGCTGAGTTGTAGTATGAGTGTCAGAAACTCTTTTATTAGAAAAAGATGAAATAACAAGCTGGGTTCCTTTCTTAATCATTTCATCTGTATATGAGAGTGGTAATATGAAGCCAGAGTAAAGGTAAGACCCTCTTCTGCATCATTGGGCAAAATTTTCAGGAGATCATGTAGATGCTATAGTGAGGTGTTTTCTGCTTTGCATGTACATTATGTTTTTTTAATGAAAAAGCTGGGGAAATGTGTATTAGGTTAAAATTTAATTTCCTGAAGGGCATAATGGTAATGGAAGGCAAAGTATCTCTAAAGTGTTAGCAATTAAACTCCTGTAGAAAAGGTTTTGAAATGGAATAAAATAATATAAATAAAAATCTGCATCTACCTAGAGAGTTCTCTGACAAAACTGGCAGGTGAACATTAGTGCTATGAACAGCAGTAACAACTTCAACTCTGATCTTTTTTGATTTATTTTTTTTTTTTTTACTCCTGTAATAAAGTTCAAAATTTTAACTTACTGTGGAATAAGGACAATGAATTATGCTGATATTGGTCTGTGTACTTTGGTTAGTAGGTGTGAATGCTGTAACAGAATCTGCACTGGTGCTTCAAAGCATATACTGTGTATGTACGTCACATAAACTTTAGTAATGCTTAGTTGCTTGAATGAACTCAGATGACTGATTTATTGTCTCTCTCTCTCAAAAGAAAAAAAAAAGAAAAAAAAAAAAAAGGTCTTTTAGTTAAAGCTGCAAAACCTTCTGCTGTGGCTTGAGTTTCCTGACTGCAAGTTCTTGCTCAGAACTCCTGTAGCTTACTGCTCCTGTTCCTTGTTTTGGAGATTTTTGAACCTCCACCCTTGGCAAGAACATGCTGGCTTTAAATTCCTCAGTCCTGCACCTCAGACTGAAGGAGTTATTTTTAACCTGTCTTGACCTCTGCCTGAGCAAGAATAAAATAGAGATTGGGCAGAATATGACACAAATCAATAGGTTATCCCAACAGATGTGATCTTTGGCACTGTTTTGCCTTGGACACCTGCTGCAGTAACAAAGATAAATGGTGATTTGTTAACTTTGTGATCTAGGGACTGGGAGGCTCAGTGGATCGTGTGGTGGCCTCTGACCTCTGGGTCTTCAGGCTCTGAACATCAAGATGAAATCTCATTCTGATAGTAGGAAGGAAAAAAGGTCCACAAGGGTTGGGTGATTTTGGTTCAGTGCTAATCACAGTGCTCCACAAAACAATCCAACAAGGACTGAATAGACAATACTTCCTGGCAAAAAAGAGTATGAGGAATAGAGTGGGAACTGTAGCAATAGAGAGCTAGTGATCAGTTACCGCAGGCTAAGACTTGCAGTGCTTTTATGGAGTGACACAGGAGCACTCAGAGCTACTTTGTCTCTTAGCCTACGTATCAAAGAGGAGTTGCACCAGGGACGATTTGTGGTGGTTCTCAGTAAAAGAGAAATCGGTTTTATGAAAGCAGCTTCCCTTTCAGTTTCTGGGACAGTTTCTGCATGTCTTTTGACCCTTGACGGATTACTGAAGGATAGTGATGCAGATGTTTTTGGGGAGCTGAGCTACTGGAAACAGAAGATACAACAGGGATAGCTGTGAGCCAGTCACGTCTCCACTGACTTGGTGTGATCTGTTCCATGCCTCCACAGAGTCCTGTTGCAGGTCCTCTGTAGATAGCTGATTTTTACTACGTTCTCCGATGTACACAGTTTGTCTTGCTTCAGCAGTCCATAATGGTGTATTTTCCTCAAGATGAAAACAAATTCCTACAACAGAATTTCTTCCAGGACATCTGCAAGGCTTGGTAAGCAGTATTTGAAGACCATTCCATGTTGTAACTAATCTCGTGTAAACAGGCGTAAGCCACAGTGAGTTCTTGTCTCCCTTGGCTGGTGTATAGTTCTCCTTGCCATGAGGAGGCAGTATGGCAGTATCTCATTCTGAAGCTGAACCTGTCAACTTTAAATTCTTGGCTCTGGATCTCCTTACAATTCTGCCTACAAGATTGCCACCCTGCTCTCAGGTACTGTACATGGTACATATGTCCTCTCAGTCTTGAGTCAAGGGAACAAAAAGCTTGCACCCACTGGGACCAAGGGATCTAGTAACTGCCTTATTGATGCATGAACATATTACATATTGCTTTTAATCATTCCCGTGTTGTAGATCCAAGGGTTACATGAGAGCTCATGCTGTGCTTGGGACCCCCAAGTCTGCCTCTGTGACAATCCCCTGCAGCAGCACTCCCACTTTGTACTTTGCATTGGGCTGTGCATTGCTGGGTTATAGAGAATGATGCGAATCACGTTGTTGAGAGTAGCCTCTTTCCTTGTTTTTCCTCATCCCACTCATCTGTATGTTGTACTTATACCAATGAGTTGGAATTGCAGTGGACCAGTGCAAGCTTTTCCTAGTGTCTCTGGTGCTCTCTTACCATTGATAATTGCTCTTGAATCTCAAATGGGGAGACAGTCTTTAATCCATAGATTCCACGCCCTGTGTGTTACAGCACACATTTGTTACTTGAGATGTCACAGAACAAAGTTTGAGCCAAAGAATGTTGTCCTTCATGTTCCTTTCCTCATGTTGGGAAAGACTGGTTCCTGAAAACTTTGCCCAGTGTCTTCCTTGCCCCAGACCAAGGCATGTATGATTCTATGATTCTATGTATCTGTACCCTCACCCGGTGTCTGCTTGGGGCAATGTGAGCCAAAACTCCTCGTGGCATTTGTTTCTCCAGAGGCAGGGCCTGAAGCTTGCCCGTAACCAGGAACAGAGCTTGTAGCCTCCAGCTCTATCCCTCTTCTTCCATAGGGACACAGATCTTCCTGCCATTCTTGCCTGTCAGTCCTTGCCTGTCCCTCTCCCCTGCCAGCCCAGCCCAGAGTTTACCCTGGCTTCAGGATGTGCAGAGCAGAGTGCACTGGGCGGACTGAGGGAAAGCAGCATGTCTGGCTCTCCATGCCCCTGCAGCCAGCATGCCACTGTCATCAGACTGCCACTACCACCTCCTTCATGCCCCATGCCTCTTTGCTCTATACAGAGTACGTTTGGGGCTGAGCTTGTTGCTTGCACTGAACAGGGGCAGCAGGGTGATTTGTGGGCCAGGAATATGTTAGGACCTGCATGCTGGATGTGAAATTACACCTAAACTGGCTATGGCTGTAGTCATATGGATGTCCAGGTATGGTCCACTAGCACTGCTGTCTTTACCTACCAGGCCTGTCATTCTAGTTGTTTTTTGGGGTTTTTTTTATTGTGTGGTTTGGTTTTTGTTTTTAAAAGCTGGAGAGAGAAGGTAGCAGACTAGCAAGACCTACTTTCCACTATATTTTTAGCCTCTGATTTTATTTCTCCCAGTATAATTCTGGATTAACTGTTTCGTTGTTTAGTCCAGGCTGAGATTAAGTTTAACTGATCTAGAATTCCCTGCCAACATCCCTTTGTCCTTTTCAAAATACAGGAATCTCACTATCATTGCTTTAGTCTTTGCCTGAGTTTCATGTTGGGTTGTTATGTGTTTTTTTTAAGGGTGTTAAGTAACATCACTGATAAGATCTTTGGAGGCCCTTCAAGGTGTTCCAATGGGAAGTTTTTCTTTTCAACAGATATTTCCTCATGTTTCCCTTGATTGTAAAGAACAAAGGATCTCCTCCATCGTAAGATACATGGGATGAGCCATCCTGTATCCTTCCTGTTTTAGAGAGAATTACTAGCTACAGATTTCTGCCATCTCTCCAACTATCTAGGCCTAGAGAAGGATATTCTTCCTATCTTAATATTTAGTTTTTGAGGAGACAGGTCTGTGTTTGTGTTACTGGGATATAATATTTTTTTTTAAAGATGTGAAGACTGAGGGGCAATAAACTGCCCCAACGTCTTTGTGATGCAGCTCTACTCAGAGCCCAGCTCTACTCAGAGCCCACTTTAGTTTGCTCCCATGGAAATAGCTTTGCATATTTCTTGGTATAAATGGTCTTTCAGGGGGTTTCTTCTGAAGGATTTGTATTCTTATGGAGAGACATACTGGAGAAGTTTGTACTTCTACAGCACACTGTATTCAGAATGCTCTGCTGTTGCTGGTAGACTGGTCAGTGGTACCTCTGAGAAGCCATGAGCCATTCCCTCACTGTACTAGAAAAAAATGGCTGTACTTTGATGGGTCTGTCAGTGGCCAGGGTCAGGCCTTCACCTTAGAGTACATGCAAGCAGCTGCTTTTCTTTCTCAGGGGCTCAGGCCCATCTGTTCCATGGGTACTATGAGGAGAGCTGTTATGCAGAGGCAGTAATTGCAGAGCTGGTGGGAAGTGGTACCCAGGTCCTGTCATTTCTGTACCTGCTCCTTCTACTCCAGAAATACCTCTACAAGAAATGAATGTCTTCTGCAGTCTGTTTGTAGAATCATTGAATTACAGAATAATTCAGGTTGGAAGGGATGTCAGGAGGTATCTGGTACAGTCCCTTGCTTAAAGCAGGGCCGACACTGAATTCAGCTTTGGTTCAGGGCTTTACCCAGTTACATCTTGTAAGCCTACAAAAGCAAAGGTTGCACAGTCTGTACAGCTCGTTCCAATGCTTGACTGTCCTCATGCTGAAAAAGCTTTTTCTTCTATCCAGTCTGAACCTCTCTTGTTTTCATTTGTATCTGTTGTGTATTGCCAACCCATAATCCACTGTAAAGAGCCTGTCTCTGTCTTCTTGATAAGGTTCTTATTGAAAGTCTGCTGTTAGGTCCCTCTAAAGCCTTCTCTTCTCCAAGCTAAACAGTCCCATTTCCCTCAGTCTCTCCTCACAGGGCAAATGCTCCAGCCTGCTGACCACCTTGCTCACCCTCCATTTAACTTGCACTAGCTTATCAATCTCTCTCTTGTACTGAAGCCCCAAATCTGGACAACATATTCTAGATAGTCTGACAAGTGCCAAGTGAAGTGGAATAGCTACATCCCTTCACCTACAGGCTATGGTCCCATGAATACATCTCAGGCCACTTTTGCTGCCAGGGCATACTGCTGGCTCATATTCACCTTACTACCTATCAGGCCCCCAGGTCCTCTTTAGCAGAGCTGCTACAAAACCAGGAAATCCCTAGTATATACTGTCACAATCAATTATTTCTTCCAAGGTGTAGGACTTTGCATTTGTCCTTGTTGAATTTCATAAGGTTCATGTTAGCCCAATTCCTGCAGCCTGTCTAGGCCATTCTGGATGGCAGCCCTGCCTTGAGCATATCAACTGGTCCCTCTAGTTTGGTGTCAAGTGCAAACTTGATAAGAGTGTGCTTTGTTGCATCTTCTAGGTCATTGATACAGATGTTACACAGGACAGGTCCCAGGATATACCCCTGCAAACATCTTGTTACTGGCATCCAGGTAGCATATTGTTATGGTTTTGTGTGTGGGGTTTTGTCTGGTAGCAGGGAGGGGCGTAATGGCTCCTTAAGCAACTCTCTAAGAGTTCCCTGAGCTTCCAGTCTGCTGCTGGCGGCAAGGGAGGGGTTACAGTGGTGGCTCCTTTTTTTAAATTACTCTTAATGAGTCACCCCTCTCCCCCCAAGCATTCGTAAAGGGGGGGGAAGTGGGGGAAGGGGCACCACCATCACCTAGCAAGTGTCCCAGCTCATGATGCACCCACCCCAGGCCAGGGCTGAGCCAATCGGTGCCTCTGCGAATAACATATTGAAGAGGGGGCACAGAA
>NW_010140951.1:0-6481 GCF_000699245.1 Pterocles gutturalis
TTTTTTTCCTCAAAATGAAACCACCGCACAGCCTGGCACATTAAGGCAGAACAGGAGGTGTTTGCTAGAAGGATGGCGTTTGCAAGTCAGGACTGAAGTGCGTTGCCCCAGCTGCGTGCTTGGGGGCTTGTACGGCATCTGCGCTTATCTACCCGACTCAAATCAACACTACACCCACACTTCAGAAAGCGCTATGACACAGTCCGGTAGAGTTCAGTAGAGTCTAAAAGTGCCTTATTTTAAAGCGAGTAGCCCACACAACTATCCAGGGAGGGGAACAGTAATTTTGAGCTTCTGGCACAACAGGCACACCATACATTCAGCGGTTCACTAGCCATACATTCTTTGCACTGAGAAGAAACCAGGACTGAAAAGGAATCCAGGTGCTGCATGGCGTGATGCGAACAGCACAAAAAAGACATCACGGACACTTTGTGTGAATGCGGGGGGACAGATGAAGGGTCATCTCCAGGTTGATTTGGTTTTTTTTTCCCCTCCCCAGACTGCAGTAATACAAACATATATGTATGTATACATACATACGCTGAATATTCTTCAAGGCAGGGTGGTGTATATACATGAACACGGGTGTTTCCCAAACCAAACTGCCCAAGAGCTGGGCTCCAGGTGGTGAATCTGGCCAGCAGACAGTGATGTTAGGGGATCACAGTAAGTGGAAAATCCCTTACAAACAGGACACAGCAGGTTCCCAGCCCAGGGAGGGTTCACAGGGGGTTACACACCCAAGTGATGACCTGCAGCCCCATCACCGTCCCGCTGGTGTGCTTTTGGAGGACATTACTGGCCTTGATCTGAGTGCTCTAAGGGCAGGGGGTTTGGAGGCAGACAGAAATGGTTAAGGCTCCTGTTGGCTGAGAACTGTTTTTCCCCTCTCTTCTGTTGCCAAAGGTTAAGTCAAGGAAATAAAAAACACTTTAGAAAGTAAAATAGGAGACTCAAATGAAGCAGCTGTTTCCTTTTCCTCCTCCTGTATCTATCTACTCTGGTCAGGACAGAATCAATAGATGCTACCTCTGTAATGCTGTCATGCTGCTGGGAAAAAAAAAAAAAAATCATATGCCAGGGCTGAGAGGGAGGGAACAGACAGGACAGTGAGAAGCATCTCGTGAAGACAGGTGTCCCACTTGAAAACAGAAGTCGCTCTCTGAAAATCACCACTCTCCTTCGGCAACACATGAATCAGGGCAGGAGTAGTCAATTTCCCTCTTTCACGGCAGCGTAAGCAAAACTTCCCTACAGCCAAGAGCTTTGTGCTCCAGAGATCTGAGTGACTGGGATCCCAGAAATGTGGCATCACAGAAACACTCCACCACGGATCCTTCTGCTTCAAATGGAAGAAATTCTCCAGGCTGTGACGTACTGCTACCAGGAGACACATCCACAAAACATGCCAAGAGTGCTTTAAACTCCCAGGATTTCCCCTGGGGCTGCAGCACTCATTCCAAAACCCACTGTGAACCCAACATGCCCGGGCCCTGGCTCTGTACTGTTAAAGGCAGAGGTAGACATTAAACTTCATTAACTTAAATTGAACTTCATTAAACTTAAATTGAACTTCATTAAACACAGGCTGCTGTTCATCAGGACACAGCAGCAGATACACCCAAAGGTACACAGCCCCTGGGAATCTTTTATGAGCCTGGGGAAAGCAGCTGAGAAATCCCACCCTAGGAATGGCTGGGCTGCAAAAGACCTTTTGTTTGGGGAAGCCACGTGCATTCAGCAGACCAGATTTGGAGGTAAGACAGACACCAGCCAAGAGAAGAACTGCTGGTTATACACACCCACTGTCCTAGTCTTGCCAGAGCAGATGCTGCAAAGGCAGTACCTGAGGAACGTACGCCTTTCCCTGGCCCTGTACCCACTGAATGTACACATCCAGGCTCCGTTTAAGTACAGTTAAGGCTCATTAACTGAACTTTTTCCACACTTTGTCACAGCCTCTTGCTCATCATCACTCCAAAACCCTGCTTCTGGCTGCAACTGCTGCTGAGCTCTGGAGGTTCTGCGGTTCTGACCTCATCTAGTCTCTGATTTAATTTGAAATGAAAATGCAAGCTCTTTTTTGCAGTAGCATATCAGCCAAGATTAGTCTAACGGAAACTTTCAGAATAAGGAGATCTGCCCACTCCTTGGTGCCAGGGGCAGGGCAGCAGCCAACACACCGAACACCCTCTTCCCTCATCACCTGCCTGCCTTCTCCCCTTCACAAGGTCTGGCTTTAGAGCCGAGGTTCTCACTGATGGAGCCAGGCTGTTCCTGAGACCTGGGAGTTTGTTTCCATTTTCAAAGCTCAGAGGAGTCACGAATCCTTGCTGCTGTCACAGGAGGGAGGTAGGAAATCCCCCCAGGACAGACAGACCTCCAGTGCCCTTGGACAGGGTTTCCCTGGTACAAGGCAGGTCAGTCTTATTCTCACAGGATCCCAGGTCCTCTCTAGCCCTAAAACTACCTCGTGTCTCAACCTTTTCTACCTTCTCATGTACTGAGATAACACAGCTTTCACTGGAGGGAAAAAAAAAAAAAAAAAAAAGCCCAGTCCAAAGCCCAAAGAAATGAACAGAAAGAGTCCAGCTGACCTTGAGGGAGTTTGGGCTGAGGCCACAGCATCCTGCAAAGCCCAGCCTAACTTAAGAAACACTAGATCCAAAACAAAGCCTCTCTCATCCCCAGATACTGCCCATATGACCTTGGCAAGCCATGGGATCCTGAGGACCACCTGCCAACGTGCAAGGAACCAAGCAGATGGCAGCTGCTGCCTGCCCCAGGTCGGCGGGGGACCTCGCCAGGTACCCCCATACCCTAACTGTGCCACCAGTCACAGTCCAGCCCCTCTGCTCGCTCCCCAGCTGGCAGCTCAGCCCGAGAAATGACTCTGTGTGATGTCCTGAGATGCACACTCGTCTCTGTCACGCTGCAGCCTCAACCTCCAGCTCCAGCCAGCCTGTTTTCTCTGGGGCACTTCAAGCTGGGTTTTTAAAGTAGGTTGATGAGCAGCAGGTACACAAGACACCTATTAGAGATCACACTTTGCTCTTTGGCTCAAGGAGCTGCCTTTTGCCTGAGTTTGCCCGATAAACACCAGCCCAACACACAGCGACAGGCAAACTGGGTCGTAGCACTAGGCTCCATCTCCCCTTCCATCTTCTTTACCACAACCCAGCTGAAAAACAAACCAAACAGAAACCAAAACACAAAGCGGGGACTCTGGATGGGACGTAGAACACTTTGGACTTGAAAACAAGGGACTGCAGGAGAGGCGGGGGTGTCTCCCGGGGAGGACAGCAGGGGAGGGGAGGGGACACCGTCATTTACACCGATCAGGAGAAGCTGTAATCTATACACAGTGGTATAAGCCAAGATATATTACATGAAAGAACACACTGAGTGCATGGAGTTACCCACACTGGGTCAAACTGGCACAGTTGTCTCGAACAAGACTCTTGGAGTTGCAGTTGGTGTGCATTGTTGACCTATCTAGCTCACTCTATATATATAGATATGTATAGAATTTTTCTGCATGCATTTGTCTCAAAAGGAGCTGTACAGCTGGGTTGGGTTTCTCCTCCCCACCCCGTCTCCGTCTTCATTTTTTCCGGGCTAGGAACGCCACTCCCACAATCACAGCCAGCGCAGCCACTGCCACTCCTCCGACGATGATCAAAGGCTTCATGTTGTCGAAGATGCTGCCCGGCGACTCCTCGGAGCTGTTTCCCTTTTGGTCAGAGTCAGGGGACTGGCCGGTGGCCTCGTGCGTCTCCGAGGCGGCGGGGCTGGGTTTCAGGTTGCTGTGGTTGTTCACAACGGCGGCATCACCACCCGCCTTCTTGGCGGCGGTGGCAGGAGCAGGCGGCTCTTTGGGGATCTCCTTCTTGTCTGCATTCGTGGCAGGCGCAGGGTTGGGCTTTTCTGGCTTTCCAGAGCTGGGGGTCTTGGTGTCGGGTTTGTTTCCGCTTCGGACATTGCCTTTGGAATCCATCCCTACGAGCGCTGTGGGTAGTGACTGGACACCACTGCGGGGCAATCCCAGCGCTGCTCCTTTGCCCAGCTGCTGGAGGAAGAGGAGCCACTGGAGAGGGACAGCTCAGCCCCTTGGAGCGGTTGTCTTGGGACGATTCTCACGCTGGCAGTGTCCTACCTGGACATGATACAGTGCCTGGAAGAGGAAGCAGAGCAACGAGAGGTAAGTGAGAGGACAGAGCATCCCAGTGCCATTCCACGTGAAGGCAACCGAGGAGGACAGAAGACAAAATCTGGAAAACTGTTGGCTCTTTCTTTAGCTGTGAGCTGTATTCAAAGCATCTACTATAGCGCCTGTACCTGCAAGAACACCAAACAGGTCGGACTGACTGTCAGCTCTGTCTGCCACAACTAGTTGGTAGTTACATATACTCATGTCCAACCAAATAAATCTCACTTTTCATTTGCTCATCCCCAGGTAAGGAAAGAACATTTTGTTCCATGGGAAAGTGGATCAGTGGCTCCTCCCTGCTTGTAGCTCACCCTCTACCCTTCTTTCTGCAGCGTTATCCCAAGTTAAGCTTAGGAAGTGGTTAACGTGTGATCTTGTGTGATACTCTCCATCCAGATGGGTACTGCAGAGAAAAACAGGATTAATCCCTCAGTTATAGGTGTCAGAGCTACGAGGATTATTGGTGTTGGCATTTCTGCTGGAGCTACAGCAAAATAAGGCAAGTGCCAGATCCTCAGCCGGCACAGATCTGTGTGTTGACTCCAGAGCAGCTGCATGGATTTACCCTAAAGCCAGATCTCACAGTGACCAAGATCTCACTCCTCTCTCCTCCCTGCAGGGGTGAGCTGGGCTCGCAGGATGTCGGCTGTGCTGCAGGGGATCAGCTGGAGCCATTTTCCCCAAAGAACTGCTGAAAGCAGCGAACAGCACGGCTGCAGCCAGAGAATTCAGCAAGCAGACAAAGCAGGCTTCAAAGGATTAAAAAACAAACAAAACCATCACCCAGGCAAGCCTCGCCAGGCAGGAACCTAGCCAGGCTGAGCTGGGAGATGGAGCTCCCACGGCTGCACAAGGGGAGGAGAGGAGACGGCACGGGGCAGCTGGCCATCGGACCTCCGACCGTGCAGCACCTCGTCAGCTCAGAGCTCAGGAAATAATGAGGAAACAGGAGGCAGCAGTCAGATCCGAGACTCCTGCTTCATCACCTCCCTGCTGACCTCCAGCGCTGCCCAGAGCTCTCTGCCTGCTGAGCGACACACGAACTTATTAGCTGTCTGCGTTTTGAAATAAAGAGGCTCCTCCAAAACCCCTACAGAGAGAGGTTTCTGCCAAAGCTGCTCAGAGGGCACATTGCTCCTTTGATGACAGGAGGGGAGAAGGTCCCAGGGCTGCAGCAATGGTCTGTGCTGCTGCCTCTGCTGGGAAACAGGCTAGAAAATGCGGCGGTTTAATCCCCAGCGAGGCAGAAATGCTGGTCTGGAGGAAACCTCCTCGCAGAAATGCTGGGTTTGGGTCCAAAGGTATAAGATAGAAGCTCCCCCTTCTATCAAAGACATCCTCTCTTAGAGAGGATGAATTTTAGCAAAGTGGTATTTGCTGAGATGGAGCCTGAAGTCCCCCAAAAGGAAATTGGATGATCCAAGCTGGCTGGTTTTGAAAAAAAACATTGAGAGGCAGATAACCTGCCCCCAGGGTTTCATACCCAGTGTCAAGCAGGATAGTTGCTACTCTTCCCTTAGATTTTAAATTCAATCGAGTTCCGAGTTCTTCCCATGGAATAAAAAAACCCTAAAACAAACAAACCAACCAACCCAATTCTTCACTTGTTTAAAAACCATCAATGCAATTCCCCTAGCAGCTCTACATGGGCCAAAACTACATTGGGAGGGGCAAAAAAAAAAGTCTCTTTGCAGCTGAGCAATATTTAACATTTCCAAGTTTGTGATATTAAACCATTTTGGCAACCCAAACCACCACCACTCTCCCCTGGTGCTTCACAGAGGATGTATCATACACTTGGGCATCCTGCACCGCGCAAACACAATCCCAGCTACTCACCGACGTTATCAGCTGCCACCCAAGCAGACTCCCTGCCCTGGGTATCATTCCCTTCCTTGTCAGGCTCCCTCCCCTTCCCAGTCCTGTGCTTTGAGGACATAAGCACGTGCTCATCCTGAAGCACCTCTGTGTCCCGCAGATGCTGGGGACAAGGCGCTTTCCTCATTTTCTCATACTGGTGGGAGGGTTTTCCCCTGGGCTTTGTCTCCTCCTTTGCCCTCATTCC
This sequence comes from Pterocles gutturalis, assembly GCF_000699245.1. NCBI lineage: Eukaryota > Metazoa > Chordata > Aves > Pterocliformes > Pteroclidae > Pterocles > Pterocles gutturalis. The sequence continues at coordinate 6,279 of NW_010140951.1, forward strand.
ATCACACAGTTTTTCTCCAGTGGCCCGTTTCTCCACCTTGGCTTTCTTCTTTACAGCTCTCACATCTATTTATTCCTCCTTTCCTTCTCCTCAGTTGCTGCCTCTGCCTGTCCGCCCGTTCCCCCCCTTCCAGCTCCCTGCCTCCCACAGGCAGCAGCGCTTGGGAATAAGGTTTTGTGAGAAAGAGGCTTCATTCCCTCCCT
>NW_010140951.1:6550-12699 GCF_000699245.1 Pterocles gutturalis
CAGCAGCTAACCAGCTCTTTCCCAGGCTGGGAAAAGAGAGCGGAGATCATGAAACCAGTGATGAGGGGAAAAAGGAAAAGAAAAGTGCTTTAAATTGCTGCTGCTGCACACAAACAGCACAGATCCCCTGGGACAATGGTGCTGGTTGCTGCAGCTCAAGGTCGGTGCAGTTGGACTCACCAGTGCAACCAGCTGGCCCCAGCCAAAGCCGACGTAAGGAACAGCTTTTCTTGGCTCCCCGAAGGGCACCTTTTCTGCTTCCCTCCCCCCAGCAAATTAGCAAATACATCTATTCATCTGTCTCCTGCGCGTGCAGATGAAAGCTGCATCAATCCTGCACCGAAAGGAGCGGATGAGTCATCGCTTCACCATAGCACCACCAGAACCTCTTCCCTCTGCGGACACCAGCCCCGAGCCTCAGTCTTGCCCTCGCTGCTGCTTCAAGGCGGAAGGAAACTTTGCAACCTTGCAAGGCTGAGCCGCTGCCGCAGGGCGCTCAGGGTCTGGGGTGCGGAGGGAAGCTGCACCCCATGGATGTGTGTGGGGTCACAGCGGTGCTGAGCAGGGGGCTCGTACAGAGGGTTTTCCCCTCACCATGAAAACCAGACCATTTCCACCCAGTGGAGAACACCAGCCTCAGCAATAGCTGCTGCCCACGCCTGACCTGTGGCAATGTGCAAGAAGAGCCAGAGAAAAGACCTTAAATACCCTCAAAGCTTCTGCCCTAACCCCTCCTTAATCTCTGTTTCACTTCGTTGTCATTCCCACCTGCCTGAAAAAGAAAAGACAAAGTTTTGCCTTTTTGGGGCAAAGAGGAGAGTTGTAAGTACCAAAGCTCTCAAGCAACCTGGTCTGGTGGAAGGCGTCCCTCCCATGGTCTTTGCCGTGGTTCGGCTGCCTCAGGCGAAGGGGTTTGGGGCTGACAGTGGCGATGAGGCTGGAAGAAGCATTAATGCTCACCTAGTAACAGGGACACAAGCCAACACAGGTCTTGCTACTTAAGAGAATCACAGAACGGTTTGGACTGGGAGGGACCTTAAAGACCATCTCGTTCCACCCCCCTGCCATGGGCAGGGCCACCTCCCACTAGACCAGGTTGTGGGATGCCAGGCAAGCACCCAAGAAAATTGATGGCAGAGTAGTGACTAAGCCTTTCCCCCATCTCCAAGAAGCGCTGCGAAGACGGATGAGGCGATGCAGCGCCTCTCGGTATTACCATAAATATTAAACCAGCTTTACACAAGGAGCTTGTGCTCGTTCGGCTGCCGTGAGCAGCTCCCTGAGGATTTGAGCTCCCCAAGGGGCTATTTTGGCCTCCCCACTCCTGACGCAATGCACAGCGAGTGTGATAAAACACAACGCAAGCACGACGACGGCAGGAGTCACTTGTCATCGATGCTTTAAACAGCCTCCATGCACCAGGACGGGGCTGGGCAGGGGGACAGTCGAGCTTGCCAGCCCTCCAAAGCCCGGCCGTGGAGACAGCAGCACCGCAGCACGACAAACGCTGCTGACCCACTTCCCACTGATGAGATATTTATGAATCCTTCTCCCAATGTGTCACTTACCACTCCCCACATCCCTCCCCTGGCCCTGGATTAAACATTTCCCTCTCAAACAAAGCCCTTTGAGTCTCGACACAGAGAAACGTCAGCCCCTGGAAGTATTTTAACAGGAGGCAGCAGCTTCAAATTGCTGCCACAGGGGGAGATGTGCCAGCAAAGCCTCCTCTCCGCGGCTGCGTCAGTCCTGCGGCTGCACCGAGACCTGACGCTCTCATGCCAGCAATGACCAGAACTGCAGCCATCACCCCCACGGCCCCCAGAGGTGGCCAGCCCTGCAGGACCCTGCCCCTTGCTCCCTGTGCCACCGAGATTGTCACCTCTCTCCTCGCCTGGGCGATGCATCGGTGTTCGGAGGTTGGGGTATACCTGGCACCAAGGTGAGATGTGGGAACAGGCTCCCAGCAAAACTGGCTTTGCCGTGCAGCTGCAGAGGGAAGGGCTGCGGGATGCTGACCCTGGGCATCCCAGTGGGTCAGTGACTTCTCAGAGATGGGGCAAAGTCCCAGCTTGTGACACAAGTGCCAGTGTCCCCAGCCCAGCCACACTCCCCACACCGGTGACACAGCATTCGGAGCCCCGCAGCGAGCCCCGATACGCTTCCCACCAGACTGAGCCCAGAAAAATGCCAAGCAGCCTTTTTCTACAGCATGACTTCTGCAGATGACATCTGAGCCAAGCATCTGCGAGCCACGCTTGTGCTGACCCCAAAGACCCCACTGGGATGGATGTGGCAGATATTTCATTCCCTGAGAGATGGGGGTGACACTGCAGAGACACACCACACTCCTGACAGGGGCTTTGCTGCTGTTCTTTTTCTTTTTAAACCCCAAACGCAGCTCTAACGCGCTCTGTACACAGACACGTACACAGCAAAAGCATCCTCCACGTTTTGTGCTTATCTTCTCTCACCCCATGTGAAAATAAACCAAGAACCACCATGAGAAATGGTAAACGGGACCGACTCTGCCCTGAAACCCGCAGCACGGAGGGAAGGATGGCTCGCTGCTGTTTCACCAGCCCGTCAGCAGAGCCCCAGCGAGCTCCCAGGGCACATTTCAGACTGCACCGTCTGCAGAAGCTCCTTCCAGGGCACCTTGCAGGCACAAACCGGCCATTTCTCTGCAGCAACACGGGCTGAGCAGCACTCGCAGTTCACTTCAGCTTCCTGCCCGCAACTCTATTAAAAACACACGGGCTGCTGCCAGAAACCCCAACCGAGCCCACTCCTTCCTTCCTCCACCAGCGTTCATCACTCACGGTCCCAGAGGGGAAACTCATCACCCCAACGCTGCGCTGACTCACACCCTGCCCTGGTATGGACACGAAACCAGCACAAACCCCTTCTCATGCCTCGGTTGCCCCAAAACACACAGAAATCAGGAAAGCATTCCCAAAACAGCCTCGGGAAACAGAGGCTTTTGTCTCAAACTCTCCCCAGGTGCCAGCAGCCCTCACAATGCAGCCGGGCTGGCTGAGCTCTCAGACACAGCGTGCAGCGAAACCTTTCCTAGAATTAGAGAGAATCTGAAAATACTTTGCTGAGATGAGGTTGGAAACATCCTTCTGCTGCAAATCCTGGCTTCTCGGGGTCCTAGCGCTAACTAAAACAATTCCAGAGCACCCCACCTTGCTGTGCTCTGTCCCAGCTTTAGCCCTGGGCTGAAGCCCCCCTCAGACAATCAAATACTGCTTTTCCACTTTATAGTGGAACAAGATTGTAGCATTTACCCTTCAAAAATCACAAGGTGCTAGATTTTAAGCCTCTCCCTGACAGGCCTGAGCATCACTCACCCCAAGACAGAAATTCAGGGGAGCAAAGGGAAGGGTTTCCAGCCAGGATGACTTTTTCCTTGGCAGCTATTTGGCAGGACACCGGGGTGAAGCACTCAACGGGGAGTGAGTCAGAAGCTGCAGTGGAGGATGCACAGCCAGCGACACAAACCACAAAGCTGTAACCCGCAGGCGCGATGTCTTGCAGGCAGGCACGGGCCACACATCTGGGTGCATCCTGCATCCCACCCTGGGGCATCCTGCATCCCACCCTGGGCACCTCCTCACGTCTTGGGTTTTGCCATACTCCGCATTTTGCCAACACTCATTTTGTGTCTTTATAATGCTTTTCTAGCCCTCCCAAGAGCCAGCGATTCAATGCCAGCAGCTCTGTGGCACTGGGGATGAGCTGCTGCACCAAGAGGTGGCACATCCCCTCCTAGGGACAGGCTGGCACCTCCTGTGAGATGAGGCCACCAGAGCCCAAAAGCCCCAGCAGAATCCGGTCCAGTCACCTCCCGTTGCAGCCTTGCTGTCAAGATGATAATTATTGTTCTTCCAAGCTCAGCATGGACTGAGACACTGAGGCACTGACAACCCCTCCTCCATCATCCGGAGGTCCACACCGCTTTGGGCTCTGCTCAAAGATCTTCCCAGAGAGCTGCTTGCTCTGGGAAGGGGGCTCCAGCCACCCCCAAAACCCTCGGTTCACCCCAGGGAATAGGTAAGGGATTGCCCCCAACATCCATCCGAGCATCTGAGCAGCCAGGCTGGGGCTGTGGGGCAGGTTGCGGTTCTCTGCTCGGCGCTTGGTCTGTGATGCCATCTTGGGGATGACGTGGCAGGGTCAGCAAGCATTTCATGCCTCCTTTGAGGCTGAGAAAGGTGAACGACTCACTCCTCTCCAGCACAAAGCCCTGCTCTCTACACCGAGCCTGCCAGCACCTGGGAAATCGCCTTCACCAGGAGGGCAGATGCCACCAGTTTGGGATGCTGCTCCCTGAGAAGCCAGGAGCTGGTACCTAGATGCAGACAGCTGATTTCCTTTCCAACAGATCAATGATTTTAAAGCCCCTTCCTGACAGTCCTGTATCTCTCAAATGCAATAGCCACAAGCAAAAAAAAAAAAAGTTTAAAAAAAAAATAAAAAAAAAAAGATGGAGGGGTCATCTTAGCAAGTTAGCCCCAACCACCGCAGTAAGCAGCAGCAGATTTCACAGCCCTCTTCGGCATACAGGCATCCTGCCCAACCCATTGCTTCCGACCAACATGGGGCTGCTCCAGGCTCTCACGGTATCACCCTCCTTCATGGCTTGAAAAAAAGATTACAGAGGAAACGCTGCATGTGCAGAGCCCGAATCTGACAGCCCACAGATCTGCAGGCGTCAGCCTGGAAGCTGTTGCTTTGCAGCTGAAATGCAAGAAGCTGCTGCAGGCAGCCAAGGGATCGATTCAGCCCAAGGCAGTGACCTTCCAGGGGGTCCTGGCACCCTTGGGGGTTAAAACCCACCCCTTACCTTGTGCGGCAAAGCCAGAGCGCTCTCCCTCCCTGCAGAAAGTCGGGAGGGGTTGGGGGAAGGATACCAAAGCTCCTCCAGCTCAGAAATACCTTCTCAGAGAGCTCCATCCCTCCCCTCTGCCCTGCCTGCCTGTCCCCACGCCCGACCGAGGATGGGGAGAGCATCCCAGGGTGCCTGCCACCCCCATCCCAGCAGCCTGCCAGCAGAGGGATGCATATCTGCATTTAGGGGAATTCTGGATTTTTCTTCCCCCATCCTGCTACAATATCACGGGGTTAGAGGCTGATGTTGGGCACCGTGGCTGAGAAAGGAAAGATGGAAAACGCTGAAGGTCAAACCTGTGAAGGTCAGACTTTTGGAGGTCGGTTCTGAGATGGAGCGGGGAGCTCAGCCCAGCAGAGTCCATCCTCCCTCTCCCGACAGCACCCTGCCCAAGCCCCTCCCAGGAAAACGGGGCTGCGACAGGGACGGCTTCTTCCTCTTGCCCCAATGCCAAAGTTCTGCCAGGCTGATCTCAGTTCAAGAATAAAAATCCTCTTTGTGTCCATCCCTCCACCCCCCCAACCCCATCAGAAGCTACCAGATGGTCACCGAGAACCAAGCAGGGGCAGGGACCAAATGAACAGGTCTCTGCAAACGCACGGGGCACAGATGCACATAGCTGCACGGAGAGGCAATGACATCTGATTGAAAAGCCTGAGACATCCCCCCTGCCATGCATTTCACCCCTGGAAGCAGACCCCTGGAAAGAGGAGCCCTGCTCTGGTGTCCCCCCCCCTCCTTTGCTGCGATCTTTCCCCGTAGCTTCAACCAGGCACGGTTGCCTCCATCATCTCCATTTTGGTGTTTTTTGGGCAGAATTCCCTTTGTGAGCTCATTCATAGATCAAGGGCCATATCAGAGGATACCCCTTGGATATCAAAGCCGCCCCTCCCCCCAGCTAACAGAACAACCCCCAGCTCCCTCCCTGAAGAAGAGCCGGGCTGCTGCCCCTTCCAGCCCTGCCTGCCTCAGGACCAACAGCAATTAGAGACATAAACCCACCCAGGCAGAGCCGAGGGCAAACAAACACCACCACCCATGCCGACGGGAGAGGAAACACAGCTGGAAACCTGATCAAAACCTCCCAGGGAGGTGCAGAGGCTTTCCTGCCAAGGCTGGAATATTTTAGCTGAGGATGCTGCTTCCTCTCCTCCCTCCCAGCAGCCCCGTTTCCGGCACATGGCCGCTTCCCCGTGCTCAGAGCCTCCAGAACGCTTCTGCAGCACCGAACCCCCATCTCCATCCCGGAGCT
>NW_010140952.1:0-8176 GCF_000699245.1 Pterocles gutturalis
CCGCGTACCCGGCCTCGGGGCCGCGCATCGTCTCGCCCCGCCCGGGCAGGTGCGCACCTCCTCGGGTTTGTGGGGAAACGGGAGTGGAGGCTTTGATGGCTAACCTGTTTTTATGCCTTTCTTGGTTTAACTCTTTTTTTTTTTTTTTTTTTTTTGGGGTATTAAAAAAAATTTTTTTGTTCGTCTTAGCTGTGCCCTTTCAATTAAAAAAAAAAGTTTTTTACTTCTGTGTGTATTCAAAGGTTATCCATTTCTCTTTTGTAGCCTGGCACTATTTTGGATGGTTGTGTTTGAGTCAATGATCGCACAAGTTTATTTTTTTTTGAGGTGATTGTCTGTCTTTTCTAAATAGCTTGAACTGAGTGTGCTCAAATGCTGAACTTGTTCATAGCATAATAAGTCAACACTTTCTATTTTTGCTTTCATTACTTGGGAGTCTAATGAAGAGTGGAGAAAATTGAAGGTGTCTCAGATTCATATTGTGGAAGAAGCTATTCCTGGTTTAGACTAAACTTTTCTAACACTTTTTTTATTAATTTGAAATATTTGGGGCCGAGTACTTTATTGGCTTACATTTTACTTAGTTAAGGACAGAGAATTTGGCCTAATACTCCTAGGGGTTTGTACAAGAAGGACAAAGTAAAGACATTGAAGCATGGTAGGAGCAACTGATAAAAAACAATTGTGTGTTTGGGAAATATTTGTTACTAGTGATAGAAGTTTGTTGTTTGAAACAAACTTTCCATTTTTTCTTGAAGTTGTAGAAAAAAATCTAAATACAAAGGTGATTTTAGGGATACTGCTGTAGCTGTAATGATGAATTTGAAAGTAATATTTTGAAAGTTATCAGTTGTGTTAATATTCTACTACTAAAATATTTTGTTTAATTCCTCAGTGGCTTGTTTGGATTCTCAGGCACGTTGCACTGAATGAACTGGCGAACTCAAAGTGGGTGCATTGTGTGATGTGCAGGAGTTTTTTCATAATGTAAAATACAGCCCTTGGCCTAATTTGAGGATGACGTTACTGGTGGTTGTACTGTGAGACTGGGAGGTTTTGGTGACAGAGAACTTGCTGCTGCTCTTTTTCAAGATACCGTGAAAACTCTGAATAATTTAACATTGAGCCACATTACTTCTGAAATATTTTAAAAATGGGCTTCCAAACTTTGTTTCACTAAACTTGTAATTTAGTATTCTAGCTTCAGGAGCTTTAATGTAAAGACATAAAACTGCATTGTGTTTTAAACCACTTGCTTTTCATTAAAAGAACTATGGGTAGGAGAGATGTGGGCATACAGAGTTATTTCTTAGACAACCATGAGCAGTGCGGGAATAATAAGGGTTTTCTTGGTGGAACTGGATCTGCTAGGTCAGTGTTATATCCTCACATCTCTTCAAAACTGGAAGGTAGTGCCAAATATTTTCTTTTCTTGTGAAAAGACTGTGAAGATTCCTGTGAATCTTCTTTTATTTGTTTCTTTCAATGATTTCTAGAAATGTGGTCTCCAATTAAAGGTGATAGCATATCAGAATACTGCAACCTGACACTTACAGACTAACTATAAAAATGAGTATTATTTTTAGTAATCTATAATCAGTTTGTTATGTTTCTATAATGAAATGCTTGACCTTTGTAAGAAAAGTCTTCTTTTCAGACTATCTGCAGAACTCAGAGGGGGAGGGAAATACATAGCCAATTCTGTCCCACACATTTGCCTAAAGCATTTAGTCTCTGCGTTTATTTTGCTCTAAGAAGCTACCTATTTCTTAAAACCGGGCATTCATTTTACATAATTTTTTTTCACTTACAGTTTCAGAAGAGATTCCAAACCAAGATTTTTTTTTTTTTACTTAATCTTCTTAACTGCAAAATGTTACATGTAACAGTTCATTTTGCAATTATCTGTATAACATAACAAGTACTAGTATACCCTGATAGGCCTGAAATAAATCAGGAGACATGCAAACAGACAACAGAATACTTAGTATACAAGGCCTTAACTTTTTCCTTGCAAAGTCACCAGAATTTGGAGTAGAAGCCAGGAGGAACACCACTGAATGCAGCTGATGCAAAGCCTTCAGAGGTAATGAAAGACACAGAAAGAAGCTTTTGGATTTATGGACCTATTTTCTGAGCCATGGGCTTGCTGCTATGTTACCTGTAGTCATGGCAAACACCTCTGACTTCAGACAGAGGCAAATCATTGCCTGGGGTAATGTATTAACTTTAATAGACTCGAACTTCTGCCTTGGGAGGAATGCTAAACCATCATAGTTATTTAGCTTGAGATCATTTCTGTTAATTCCAATGTTAACTTCCTTTAAAATTATTGTCCTTAACATTTCTCTTCCAGTCTTGACACATCCCATCTACCATATACATGTGTGCTGCTCTGCAGGCAGAAGGCTTGTCTCCAGTGTCATAAAGTAAATCATAAAGTTCTTAGTTTGTTGAACAGGAGAATTTAGAGTCAGTGTTATAGAAAGCAAATGTGTGTTTAGGTTGTTCAAGAATATTATTGTTTGCTTTGAATTCTTAAAGACATGATAAATACTTCACATCGTAAGAAACTTTAGTGTAACAGGCTTTACAGCTGCCTTCCAAATATTTATTGTGTGCAGCAGAGTTGAAGCTGTAAGCTGTTTAAGTTTTTGTAGTCGGCAGCTTGAACTGGCATATATCTTAGTTTTCAGAAATAGTTTCTAAGTACTGGTACTTGTGAACGTAATTCTTTCCAGCTCTGGAGAATGCACATGAGAAAAGTGAGAGTTTCAGGCATATGTGGTTGTTGACAAGTGTCATGACTATTTGGACTACTTTTTTGTATTTTTCAAAAAAATAGTATACATCAGGTAATGATTCTATGCAGTGCAATAATGATTATGGCTACTTCCACTTGCTTCTCTGGACCAGGCACTGCAGTATTGTCGAGTGTATACTTTATGCTAGTTATAATCTTAGGATTTCTCTTACTCATGGAACAATGGAAAACAAACATGGAGAGGTGTGAAAGCTACAGAAATGGTTTTCTTGGGCTAATGAATTTGGTCTTTCATAAGATTAGCTATATTGCAGTGAGTCTAATGCAATATTCTCAAGACACTTTTCTGGTATTTCTTACTGCACTTGAGTTTTCTTCTTAGCTTCCTTTACCTTAATGCTAACTATTCACTGTAAAAATATTTCCAGAGAGCATGATAGTCTCTCTTTTTTTTAAATAATTAGTGCTAGCTGGGATGTCACACTTCCACATTTTCATCTCCTTAGTTATTATTGGAGTAGACCTCTTGACAGCACAGCAGCTAAGACTGTTCTCCATTCTAATTTTCTCATCTTACCTCCCAACAGTTCCCTCATAAACTGTTTTAAAAAGGTTAGTACAGGTTCATTAAGAAGTACAGAAAAAATTTTCTTCCCGAGACACCACTGAAGATTCCGCATAACATGTTGTGCATATGATCTATCTAGATACAACATGAGGATTTCAATGGATAATGTTGGCCGTGTGGTGATTTTCAATGTCTTGGCTTATTTCTCATTAAATAAGTCAACATTTTACTTTTTTTTTTCTTTCTTTTTTTCTTTCCTCCTTGGTCTGTGGCTATTCTGGTATTCTAGTACAAGATGTCTTGAAAAGAGAGAACGGTTCCATGGGTAATGGGTTGTATATTTAATTAACTCTAACTAATCATGCTGTGGGTCATTGGGGGGTCTGCAGAGAGGAATCTGAAATTTATTTAATTTGAAGTATTTGCTTGCTTATTGTTTTACAGATTTTGGCATGTGGAGTCGGTATGCTACATGGAATTAAATAGACACAATAGATTGGTTTGTCTTAGTGGGAGCCATTAGGGTTGATTGAGTGCATAATCCTTCTGTCAAGTGGGAGTTGGAGAAACAAAGGAGCTGTTATCATCTATCAGGGAAATGTTTTCTTGTGTATGCCAAGTTTTACACAACAGAACCTATTAACTTCAAAGAGCTAAAAAACCCACAAACCTCTTTTTATGTTATACTTCACCTCTGTATTTGAGATATGCCAAAGTTGCATAAATAGTAAGTATAATAGATCAGAATATTCTCTGTCTGAACAAGCACAGGCACAGCTGTAATTTGCTGATAGACCTCTGTCTTTCAGTTGCTTTTGATAATAGAGACCCACTACTGGTTTTCTTAAAATCTCTCATGTTTTCTTGAGGTATTTTCAGTATGGGATGTTAACAAAGCTCAAGAGACATAGGTTTAGATTATGAGAACAAGAAGATCTGTGGGGCTACCTCTCGAGTAGCAGCGATTACCTTTATGTGAAGAGGGAAGAGATAGACTGTGATATAAAAAGAAACAGAGGTTAAGTGGTAAGGAAATAGGATAGTGCTGTCCCAAACGAGAAAACTCAGGGGAAAAGTCCTGGTAAAGAAAAATGAAGAGAAAGAAAATCATAAACCAGGAAAAAGTGTCCTATGTACACCGCTACAGAAAGCGGTGAGAAAAATTGTTTCTGTCAGCAATATCTTTTGTTAATCCATTCTAGTTGCACATGTTGCTGTATGTGATCCACAGAGAGAATAAGGAGAGGACAGGACTGAAAATGCATTGAAAAGGAAATATTAGAAATAGTGGGAAGGTCTTGCTTCCCTAATCCTAAATACTTCCTGCTGCTAGAGACCATTGGTTTCATTATTTCCCCCATGCCGTGGATGCATATACTTCTTCCCACAAAATTGCGATTCAGCGAACAGTTTGAATTTGGCTCTCACAAAATTATTGTGCTTGTACACTACTTACTTATGTGGAACTGTCTACAGAGACTCCTGTGAATGCAGAGCAGGTGACGTCTATCTTAGAAGTGAGAACTTTTTTTTACTGAAAGCGCTGTTTCACCTGTTCCTTAAGTTATTGTCTGGGATAACATCACAAGACCTTTATTTTCAAACTGGAGTAAGTTACATTAGTATGGATTTCTATTTCTTGTTACTACATATTTCTAAGTCATGCATTTGGCTTTAAGGAACATGAACAGGGGAGCTCTTATTTATTTTTAAGTAAAATATTTATTCTTGGGGACCAAAGTGAGTATTCCTATTGGAATGCTACACATGGAGTGACATTTTCATGTTGGTTTTGCTAGAATATGCATATATTTCACAATGTGAAATGATTTCTCTAGAATATATACGCAGGAAGGTAGTGAGTTTGTAATGACTTTTAGAAGCTGGTTCAGAAGCAATAATATGTAATTTATATATATTATGTGTATCTATATTGTATATATCTAGAAGCATGATATATATATGGTTTGTTAATTGGATTATACTTCTGGTGTGCTACAGTGTTGCAAAAGTTAAATAAGTATAAAATCTTCTTGTTTCAATGTTGGTGGTGATTTTTCAAAACGATTGCTCACTTTGGTGGGCCAGGGATTGGTTGTTGGTGTTTTAAAGAGATTGCCTGGGAGGTGATTGTACAACTGAATAATTATTGCCGCCTTGTTTTCAGAAAGCCTTGACCTATAAATATTTAAGTAATTTGGCTCCTGCCAGAGAAGAAAAGATATATTTATCTTTAATATGGTTTATGGGCAGTGTCTTGGTGCTAAAGTGTACTTTGTTAGCTCCTACTATAGGCTGCTTTATTTTATAACTTCTCTATTGAAAATCACATAAAATCTTTATAGGTGAGCCATGTAGTAGAATGAAAGATTTCTATGTTGTGCCCTACAAACTTGTTACAAATTTAAGCTGTTCCAATGGTTGTATTTGTACTTAGTGACTCTGAAATCTGTCAGTGCACCATTACTAATTCCTTATTGTTCCTCCCTCCCTTTTTTATCCTCATACCTTGTGCAGCCCTCTGCAAGGTTTATAGTAGAGCCTTTAGTATTCAACTGTGTTGAGGTACAGTCTTGTATAGTAATAATTCTTTTTTTTCCAGAAGGAATCCAGATTGCTTGTAGACTTTGAGTGTTTAATGCTAGTAGGTCTCTGCAAGTGCTTGCATGAATTAGGTAAGCAAAGTTAGTCCTTTCATTTCAGAAGAGGGTGCTCATCTATGACGTAAATTTTGAAATGTGTTTTTTAAGTAATGGAAGATAGCATCTTGTTTGTCTTTAGAGTTAAGAACTTTAGAAACAGTCAAATGTATTGAGTTAGTATTACTGAAAAATTAGCTACTATGGATGAATGCCATCTGTAATTGAAAAATAAATGAATGTACATAATTACATTAAAATTGTAGGCATACTGTGGATTGACAAAAATATAAACAGGACAGAAGCAGCCTTTGTAGTTGATTGTAATTACTCTTCACTATGCTTCTACAGGGATTCCCACCCTGTTCACATTTCTTGACAGCAATGCTACGTACTATGGACATCTAATGGCTGGTATAACACAAGTCTAGGAACAGCAACATAGTAGGTATATTTACAGTTCCAGTCTTACCTGTCTGAAGGCCAGGTTGTGAAGCAGCAGTGCTCTCACTTTATAGGTTTTGCCTATGAAGATCTTTGCATGCAAATTGTTTGGCTAAGGATTTCAAATCACCTGATCAATGCAAAGATTGTTGCAGACTTGGAATCAGATCTACTACATGTGTCCTTTTTGTATAAATTTTGCAAATAAGTATGTAAATGCTTCCCAATCAAAACTAAAATTTATGTTCTAAATACAAAAATACATGGTTGACATGTATGCAACTGAATATAGAATTTGTAGATCATAATTAACGTAGGTTTTCACAGGCCAGAGAAAGCATTTGGAGTCTGAGCTCTTCCCATGTCCCCAGACTTAAAGAACAAGGAGACTGTGCTATTTCTGTCTTCTTAGATGCTTTTTGCATACCTCCATCAAGGTTAAATTGTATTAGTTTATTTTCCTGTAAATACTGACAGAAGGATTAATTTGTTAGTTTCCAAGTAATAAGAATTTAGCTATGTGGGGGGGGAGGGGGGAAGCAACCTTTCAGAGAGATGAATTGTGTTTTGAGTGTGTGCTGTTGTAGCAGATGTGGTAGTTCAGAGCATTTCCACTGATTTTGCTACAGACAAATCACCGATTCATTGTGATCATGCTGAAAGACAAATACAGGTATATAAATTTGTAACGAGTAGAAGAAAAAATTACAGGAGGTTTGGCATTGGATAAGGGTAGTATATTAAGTTGCCCTAATGAAAACATATTAAAAAAATCAAACTGAAGTGGAAAGTCCTTGTTCCAGTGCCTGGTCTCTGGACTATTTCTTCTTTCTTCTTTAATGAATAGGCATTTCTATTAACTGTACAACTCTGTGTAAATGGATTAAAACCCAGAATTTTCATTCACAGTTGAGTGTCTTGATTACTGCTCTTGAATGTCTCCTTCCTGTGGTCATGAGTTTTGAATTCTTTTCTGCATAGTAGCCTGGGTGCAGTGAACCTCTCCTCTAGACAGCTCATTAGCCTTTGGTGGTTGTGAGTGGAAGTAGTCAGGTTGCAGGAGACCAGGAACAGAGAGGTCTTTCGGGTCACAAATTAACCTATGAAAAGCTGCCAACACGTCCTTTACCTTCTCCTCTGCTGCTGGAAATGTTTTTGAATTAGAGTAGCCAGGACTTGCTGTTATGTTAAGAATAACTTAAGCATACAAGCTTTATCTACTTTTTCATGAGATTTAAGTATTGTAAACCTCTCTGAACAGGCTTAAGTAGGAGCAACATGCCTGCTCACCTGGAGCAGCTCCATCCTGAACAGAAGTGCAGTACATATCTTTAGGAATTAGGAAAGTGAATAGTCAAAATGGCACAAACTTGTGAATGTAACCTTTTCCAGACATGAGTCATCACAAACAATTTTCTTGAAAAGCTTTTTTGGATTGACATAGGGCAAAGGGTCCTAATGTGCAAACTGACCTAAATGGTTTTTTTTTTAGATATGACCCTTGGAGAAAAATGGGGCAGAAAGCATAGAGTTAGGTAAAGGTCATGCTAAACCCATTTGAGATGAGAAGGTCTTCCAGAAATGATTGCGGGGTTTCATATATTTAGGATGTCTAAGAACTGTGACACTTAAGGCTTAGGTTTTCAGAAGTGTTCCTCATTCAACTTCTGTTGTGTGTGGCTGTAAAGCAGCCAGAAACTCCTGTTGCTTTCAAGGACTGAAGGCATTTTTTTGCTCAGTGAGAACTCTCTATAATTAATA
>NW_010140953.1:0-459 GCF_000699245.1 Pterocles gutturalis
TCTGGTTGTGCGATCCAGGCACTCTGCTGGCACTGAACTCGCTGCAATGCCGGGAAGGTCGTTCCTTTGGGTGCCTCCTTGCGCTGTTGAAATCACAGGTCCGATGTGGGACATGTCCCCGTGGCACTGCGTGGCCCATGGGGTGGGGAAGGGGCTGGGGTGTGCTGAGCCCCAGGGGGCTGCGGGGCGAGACCCCCCCACCCGCGCCTGTGGTGATGGATGGGCAGCGATCGGCAGAGTCAGCACGAGCCTGGTGAGATGCTCTGCTGCGCTGGTTGGAAGCCACCAGAGCAAGCGCTGCTTTTTTTGCTGATGAATCTTGGTTTTAAATTAGCTGCGTGTCAGACTAGTAAATAATGCATCTTATAAATGGAGAGTGTTGGGACCAGGGCTGGAACAAACAGCCGGTGCTGCAGGTACCGCCAGTCTTGTGCAGCCGGGAGGGCGAGCGGCAGCGGC
>NW_010140953.1:490-2169 GCF_000699245.1 Pterocles gutturalis
GCGCCTGGAAGCCGATTGCCTCCCGGACTGCTTTCCAAATTGCCTTTTAAATCTTCACTTCCCACAATATATTCCATGAGCTTTTCCCATAAGCATAAATCCGGGAGTAGCTTTGATGGGAACATAAAGGTTCTATAGGATGAACTCGGAGGGCAGCGGGGAAGGCAGGATGCTCCGGAGGCACCAGCCCTGGGCAGAGCCGGGTCTCTCCCTCCTCTCAGGACATTTGCAGCCAGGTCAGAGCCATCCCGGTGGGTGCCTCGCTCCAGACCCCAGCAGATGGCTTCCCCTGGCCCCTTACCACCGGGATTTGAGTAGAACAGATTGTTAATTACTGTTAAAAGTCCCAGGAGCTACACGGTGCTGCGTGCTGCCTGCCTGCATGGCTCAGATGGGGCTGGAGCTCCCTGAGGTCTCGGATGCAGGCGGTTCTGCATGGAATAAACCTCCCCATGACCCCCAGATTTTTCTTGGGGAAGCCCAGTCCCATGAGACGTGCTGGGGAGGTTTGTCCTGTGCACTGGAGCCCCAGCAGCACTGGGTGCAGCTGTGAGCCTTGCTGCTGTGATCTGACGGGCAGGAGCATCGCTCACCGCGGCCGCTCAGCCCTGAAAGTCACGTAAAGCGCTTGTGCAGAGGCTGTCACCGGGGCTGCTCGTGGCACGTCTCTGCTGCACAGAGCCCTGGGGCTGTCCTGTGTGGTCCCAGCACCCAGCAGATGCCCCGGGTTGCTCTGGGCACATGCAGCTGCAGAGGGGCTGGGGCGTGGGGCTCGGTGGTAAATGTGTGCAGTGCTCCAGAGGATCTGTGGCTTTCTTGGAAGGCCGGTAACAGGGGCGTTCGGCTCATCTGCAGAGCTGCTGCCCACCCCTGAGCAGGCTGCACCGGGGAGTCTGTCAGTGATGGATTACACGCTGCTATCGGAAGCAATTACTGATCAGCGAAGTGCCGTGAGGCAGCGCGGAGGAGCCCGCGGGAGGGATGTGGAAACAGCGCGATAGATTCCTTGAATGCTGCTAAAGGGGTAGGGAATAGTTAAGAGCTAATTAAAAATCTGGAGGGTTTCCAGGAATAAACAAATCGAGATACTCAAGGTGCTTGTGACCTGTTGTTAGAAGTTCTTTGCTCTGGGGGCTGAGCTGCTGCAGCTGCAGAGCATCCTCCCGTCGGCCGCTGCGGGAGCGGGGGGCTGTGGGTCTGTGAGGGGGGACAGACCCTGCTGCGGGGGCTCGGGGCTCAGCAGGACGCGGGGAGGAGGAGAAGTGGCGCTGGATGAACCTCACGGTGCCCATCCAGCACCGCCGGTGGGTCGGTATCAGCTCTGGAGCCAATTTCCCACGAAGGTAATTTTCTGCTTCTCTGACTCAACTCTATTTGTCTTCTCGAGGGTAATTAGCATCACTTCAGTGTTCCTTTATGCCCAACTAATTGCACCTTGTTTCAGGAGTGAAAGTTAAAGCCTCTCCATTAGGTTAGCGCAGCAATTTACGATGGGGGACGAGGCCAGGCAGAACCGTGGACCAGGAGCACCGCTGCCTGCCTGCTGCCCTGAGCCCTGCTGCGTGTGCCGGGGGGAAGATTTCCCGTTTTACGTCTGAGCTGCTCCTGGATGCTGCAGGTGCGTGGTGATGAGCCCGCGTTGCTGAGCTCAGCTCGGACCCAGCTCCTCGCCAGGCTGG
>NW_010140953.1:2510-2761 GCF_000699245.1 Pterocles gutturalis
TGGTCGGGTATCGGAGGCTTTGATGGCGTCAAGGACTAGAAAGTAAATACTTCCTCTATAATCTCATCTGTTTTAAAGTAGGTTATGTTTTCAAAGCGCTTTAGTTCTCAGGAATTTAATATTGCGATGTCAACTGTACGACAAGTAATTGGATGGGGAGAAGGTTGTTGCTGGAACCTGAGATTAAAGGCAGGATCTGAAACGCGGTGCTGCGGGCGGGCGGGCAGGGGTTTTTGTTGGCTGCAAACGCG